>NC_137823.1:61661700-61914200 GCF_963921795.1 Nannobrachium achirus
GTCCCCAACACTGGCAACGTTTATATCATAGCATCTGCAGTATTTTCCTTGTGACAACAATCAAACAATGAATGCACACAGCCTTGGACATATCTGTCACATCTGGTGAGAAATGCTTTCACTCTTGATAGTTTCCATGGAAGCATTTCTTTGGGGGGGGACAACGTTTTTGCTTTGATTTCTCTGAAAGTTAATAAGCCAAGTGAGGCATAACAACGATAGCATCTAAATCCACCCACTTACACGCCAGGAGAGCGGGAACAAATTCAATATAACCAAATCCAATGTAAACCCACAGCAGTCACGACATTAAATTGGTGAATCCTGTGTGTATGCGTGAGCATCTGCGCGGTGTGTGTGTGTGTGTGTGTGTGTGTGTGTGTGTGTGTGTGTGTGTGTGTGCGTGTGCGTGTGCGTGTGCGTGTGCGTGTACCTGAGTAAACTTCTCTGCTTTTCTTCCAGGTACAATTTATTGAATTTCCTGGTTGGTGCTGTGGTCATGGAGTTATATTACACACATTTCATATTAAATTAAATTTGCTCTCCCAAAAAATGTTTGTGTGATTACAATAAGACTTTGATGAGAAAATGTTGGAACGTGTCACAGTAGCCCATTCATTTTGTATTTGTGGTGTTTCAAGTTTTACTGTTGTAGTATTTGACCTTGATCCTGACTGTTCTTAAGCCCACACAATACTCTGATTAGTAAAACAGAAAAACTGGACATTTTTGAAATAAATGGCTCAACCACAAACCTTCTATAGTAAACTAATTACAGTACCTAGAGTTGAATGGGTTTGGCTCTGAACTTGCCTGGTCTTTTTTACCCCTCTACCCCAAATGTCTTCACTGACAATTTCCGACCTAAGCTCTGTTAACTGCTACACTCCAAAATATGGATGCTATAGGGTTCAAGTTATAAAGGACAAAAACTAGGTACTCCACGATCCAATATTCTCCCATACTGTTGGTGGGAAGATCCTATGCTGTTTACAGTCATCATGTTGCTGTCACGGGAGTTCCATCTACTGTAGGTGAGTTCCAGGAACTGGGAGCCTCTAGCAGCTCCATATAGTTTTTATTAGCAGTAAATCCTTTTACAGTCCCCTGAGAGACAACCCTGCTTCAATCAGGAAATAAAACATTAGCCTGGCAAAAGGAATATGGGGTGTACTGTATGTGTTCATTATTTATACAGTATGCCATAATGGACATCAGTCAGGAGGTTGAGGGCTTCATAAATGTGTCTGAGCTGGCACAAGACAGACCTATCCCGTAGCTGTAGTACATACATGGGCAACTGGCAGCCTGGGGGCCACATGCGGCCCCCACCTTCACTTAATGTGGCTCGCAGGTTAATATCAGTATACTGCTTCCAAACATGCAAACATAAGTAGCTTACTTTTTTAAATGTCCAATGTATATGTATTTATTAAAGCTAGCAAAAGGACATAAATGCATTTGAAATTAAATAAAAATGTTACTTTTCAACCTTGAACCTTGAACCTAAACCTAATTCAGGATTCCAATTAAACAAATAGCAAAAATTAGCCGATCTACAAGCTTGTAGATCTGCTATTTTTTTGCTATTTTTAACTGTACAGTATATGCATTGAGGCCCTCTGGAGTGAATGTGAAAATATAGTGGCCCTCTCCATCATCGAAGTTGCCCACCCCTGCTGTAGTATATACATACTGTATCAGATTATGCAGACATCCAGACAAATATACTATATTTATGCCTGTGAGGTCCAATTATGCTCATTTGTAATAATAAGTAATCTTCCCTATGTGGCCTAATTTTGAATGTTGCCAGCTAAGTTTATAAGAAACCGGCACAACAGAAACGTTTAAATTCTATGAATTATTATTATTTTAGAAAGTGGTTTTGGGTTGCCTTGGAGAGGCATTGACAGTAGCAGCGATTGTGCTTGAGAGGAACAGCCAGGCTTTTTAAATTTGTCGTAAAATAAATGCCACAACGCACCACCAGGCCTGTTAATGTTAGATGCCAACTGCATGGCTTGGTAACCTTAATGGTACCTCAGTAAAAAACCTGTACGTTTTACCCGAGGCTGAATGGGGGACCAGTTGGCCACAGTGGCGTCAGTTCAGCAAAAGCTAGGGTATGGCAAAGATTTGGAGTCCTCATGGAAAAGAGGTATTACATTTTGTATAACACGGTTCTATCGTGAAAATGGCTGCGAGGCGTTGTGAGCATGTAGATCGGCTATTTTCACAATGTTTGAAAAAAAGTTTTGTCCATTTTTTACACAGGTTTATACAGTTTCTTGGGCTGGATATGGCAGCCTGGAACGGTTGTTCAAGTGCAGCTAAACTTGGCATGTTAGTAAACGTGCCACAATTAACAATAATGTATTGCACCTGTGCAGCTGACCTGCGGAACCTGGGAATATACCATTCTTTCAAGATGGGGAGAATAAGGCCTATTATAATACCTTGTTAAAGTGACCATTTTGTAACATTTTGCATTTATAGTTATTTTGCTGTAATTTAACAACATAATAACCAGCACAGATAGACAATGAGACATTCATGGATTTATATTTATTTATAACTTTTATTCCACCCCCCCCCCCCCCTGGACCCAGGGTATGGCGGCTGCATACCACTGCCATACCCAATAATTGACGCCCCTGGTTGGCCCTCGGCTATACTTTCAAGCCTGTGAAATCATTGCGCTCCACGGGCCTCTGCTCAGCCGTTTCAGCCTGGCATTCTGAGAAGTGTCTCACCGCTGCTAAGTAATTCCTCTGCGCTTTTATAAGTCAAAGCCTGTGTTTTGGCCATCAAGGGACACACTGTGCCGTGTGAGAGCCTGGCTGCCCTCGCTTGGCTCGGTCCGCTCTCTAACACCTTGTTTCCCCTCCCTGTGAGGGAAGGTCACCTACAGTGCCTCTCGTGTTCCTTTTGCCCTTTGAAGCACCACTATTTTGATGAGGAGACCCGGGGAGAGGAATGGTGCTTTTTCCGCATGTTAAGAACATTTCAAAGGGAAGGCGGCAAGGGAGTGATCAAAGTGAGTTTGTGGGCACATCACGGACCCCGCCGCCGCCCTGTCCTCGCCTCCCCTCCGTTCGCCCCTCCCAGCACCATAAACCAGAGAGGAAGATGTTTTTTGGTGGTTCTTTCTTTAGAACTTTCTCTCCTCTGTTTTTTCAGTGGCCCGTGCCTGGTCTACAGTACTGCACGTCAGCCACCCAGCACCAATATTGACCATGTTCACTTGAGGGCCGTTTTGCTGCGGTTTTATTTTAGTCACACACTGAAAATAGCCTACCTACAAGCTCACAACATGTTGCCTATAAATCAGAGATTACACCACAGGGGTTGACACTAACTTGGTCTCAGAGGCACTTGCCTGTCGGGCAAGTACAGGTCATGATCTACTTGCCCTCAGGTCTTGGCCACTTTCACTTGCTCCCCACCGTAAAGTGTGTAGATTAGCTGCTTTCGACTGAGCTCACGTAGCCACTGCTTTTACAGTCTGAGCCACTGGCTGCACGTTCGTTCAGAGTGTGTGTGTGTGTGTGTGTGTGTGTGTGTGTGTGTGTGTGTGTGTGTGTGTGTGTGTGTGTGTGTGTGTGTGTGTGTGTGTGTGTGTGTGTGTGTGTGTGTGTGTGTGTGTGTGTGTGTGTGTGTGTGTGTGTGTAGGGATGGATTTGGGAGGGAGGGAGCAAGAGTGAGATAGAGAGAGAGAGAGACGGAACACTAGCCCCGTTCAAGTAGGCACAGATCTCATTATTGTTACTCAAAATGTGCACTTGTCCGGGCGGGCAACCCAGTAGCAAACTTTACCTGCCCGTGCCCAACCTCTTTTTTTACTTGCCCCGGGCAGTTGGGCAACCGTTAGTGTCAATCCCTGCACCATACTCTGTATATTGACATTAATAAGGACTACCTTCCTAACCTAGGACGACGGTAGCCTTATTTATCTATAGTTGTACTGAGTCTGTACTGAGTCTGACCTCTAAGGACCTTTCCAGGGAGGGTGCTCTTGTGCATCTTGCTGCATCACCCTTTCTTGTTTTTCTTTTTTAGTTTTTTTGCTCTGCATTATTAGGTTGTGTTAGCACCGTAGTATTGAGTATTTTGCTTGTGTTTGACATGGTGGTGAGATAGCACTGACTAGCATTGACTGTTATGGACACTTTTGTTTGGGCACTGTATTGTATTGATAGTTTGCGTTTTTAGCTTTTTTTGTTCAAGTTGGCTGTTTTCACAGTTGTCTTCGTTCTTTGTTCCATTTCTTTGATGTACCTTGCTCTTTGCTGTTCTCTGTTTTTTTTATTATTCTTTTCATACTTCTCTGTAACTTTGTAAATATCCTTATACTGCTGTGCTGCTTCCGGGCGACTGATTTCCCCCCTTGGGATAATAAAGGTATCTATCTATCTATGACTGAGAGTAAGAGCAAAACGGCTGCTTGTGTTAACATGGTCATTTATGACACCTGCTCACTATTGATAGTAAAGTCAAGGGGCTTTCCTTGGGAATCTGCCCAGGGATGGGCTCTCCGACCCTGCCTTTTGAACACACAGCAGGATCGCATTAGGAAGCCTTCAACATTATGAAACCCCCCCACAACCCCATTCATATTGTCTTGAGAGGAAAATGAAGAGTGAGCAGAGGCTGTAATCCAGGAGCTGTAGAGGAGGACAGAACAGATGCATGGGAATCCTAGGGCCTAAAAGATGTTTGAACTCTGACACGTGGGGAAGCTTGGAGACGATGGGAAGAATTTCGGAACGTGAACCACTTTTTGCCCCATATGGGAAGCCGGCTTCCCATGACCAGTCACCAAACTGTTCAGAGGTCAATAAATCAATAGAGACAAAATCAAATTACAATTTCAATGTTGATTCTGCTACAAGGCTCCTACAGCATATAATCAGCTGCCATTGTATTTTTCATCCATGCATTACTCATATTACAGTATTATTACACCTTATTTTTACTAGTTTTTATCATTACTCACCCTATACTTTAACATTACTAATATTACAGCACTACTCTCACTAAAACATCTGTAGAGTTTACATAGTTCGAAATATATTCATAAGATTCTGCCTATCAATTGATGACACCTTGATGGACAATGTCTCTATTAACTATACTGTATATGTCTCCAATGAGGTCTTGAGTCGATTTTTCACGATTCAGAATACACATTTTCCATAGGCCTTTTTCAATCCTCTTTTCCTAGGTAAGTGATCACAGCAGGACAATATGGTGAGAGAAATGTGATGTTTTACACTGCATTCGTGAATTATCAGGGGTTAGCTTACATTTGGTGGATCAAGAGTAGCCACAATCATTGTAGTTTTGTGTTCCAATATGGGCATGCATTTTAGGCAGATTTTTCCCCTGGACCCCCCTGGGGTTCAAGAGAGATTGCTTGAGAGAGCGGTTATGCCGGTTTGAGGTGATGGTCATGAAAGGCGCCTCAATGCTTTCCCTGTGGTAATATTTGACTCATCTAAAAGCGAACGTTTGTAACTCAAATTTTGCTTCTGGGTGGTCCCTGGAACTAGATATTTTGAGATGGGGGTCCGTGGCCAGATAAATATCATTTTGGGGGTCCTTCACGTGAAAAGGTTTGAGAACCACTGACATAGTAGTCTCTCAAGAACAGACTAACTGAGCTCCAGTTAAGTGAAAAGGACCTTTTCTTTGATGATAGGTAGCCAGATTGCTTATAGAATCGGGTCAAAATTCTAATTTTCACGATTTTTCAAAAATAGCAGATCTACAAGCTCGCAGCGCGGCACTCGGTGCCTCGCTGTGAGCTTGTATATCTGCTATTTTTCAATAGTTAAAGAATAAAATAAGGATACACAATAATGTGTATCCGTTCAAGAGAGATTGCTTGAGAGAGCGGTTATGCCGGTTCGAGGCGATGGTTATGAAAGGCGCCTCAATGCTTTCCCTGTGGTAATATTTGACTCATCTACATTTAAAACGCTGGCTGACCTGACGATGGAAACCATTCATCTCCTTCCTAAGCACTCAAACAGCAGAAAATAGACGATGGTGTGCTATTTGTGGAGGATGTTTGCCTATTTTTCTCTGAATGTTCGTCTGTTTTTTTCCAAATGTTCTATTATGAGTTATGACGTGCCAGAAATAGCAATGGTAAGGGTTCATATGGTTAGTCTAGAAGTGGGCTTTTCTGTCTGAATGATTCGTGAATGATTCATTCAACGCCCAGTGCATTTCAAGGTCACGTTATAGGGCTAAAGTTGTCTATAGTGACAGAGGTGTCACACCAAATTCTGGGCCCTGGGTACAAGGATTCACTGTGGGGCCCCTGTGCTTTAACTATTGACAAATAGCAGATATACAAGCTCACAGCGCGGCACTGCGAGCTTGTAGGTCTGCTATTTTTGAAAAATCTTGAAAATCTTTTTGAAAATCCTATGTTTCTATGTCAGTGGTGCGCAGACTTTTTCATGTGAAGGACTACCAAAATGTATTTGGCCATGGATTCTCATCTCAAAATATTTAGTTCCAGGGACCCCCCAGGAGCAAAATTTGAGTAACAAATGTTTGCTTAAAAAGACATAGGCCTATATTCAAAGATTAGCACACATTTTCATGACTTTTCAAAAATAGCAGATCTACAAGCTCGCAGCGTGGCACTCGGTGCCACGCTGTGAGCTTGTATATCTGCAATTTTTCAATAGCTAAAGTGTAAAATAATTAAGGCCCCTCCACCTTGGGCCCTAGTAACTCAGTCCCACTTTCCCCCCCTTGTGACGCCCCTGTATAGTGAAATGCATGTACTGTACGATTCTATATAACTTCTTGACAATTGTATCATTCAGCCCTCTCAATATTATGCTATATTATTAGCTTTAAAAAAATAATATCGGTTGACGGCTGAACCGACAGGTCAGTCGTTTGCCGCCAACAAACTTTTCCTGTAGCCAGGATTTAGGAGAAAACCATGATTAATAATAATAATAACCCACCCAGTGCAACTTTCCATTTAATGCCTGGTTTCCTTTTTCCTAAGGCTACACATCCACGGCATCCAGTCTTTCTTGGAACACATTCACTCTTATTGTAGGTTGCTTATAATTCTGCCCAGTTTTCACGTTACCTTTTAACCTTCAGGGGAGATCAAATGATTAAAGGGGCCCCACCATGAATTTCACATTTTTCTGAATGGGCGTGTCTGAACGGTACTCTTTTGAAATAGGGCCCCATATTCTATGTCACAGGGGGCTTATTTCCTATTGGGCCCCCTCGAGAAGGGGGCGGTACTTTTTGGGAGGCTATTCTATTGAGACTGTATATGAGGTGGAGCCAACCAAATGCAAATCATTTTGGGGGTCCTTCACATGAAACATAGGTTTTTCCAAAAAAATCTTGATATAAAAAAAATAGCAGATCTATAAGCTCGCAGCGCGGCACTCGGTGCCGTCCTTGGCGAGTGGTAGGCACGTGAGGGGCTGAATGAATGGCGCCACAGCAGGGTCAGCTAGGGGTGATAGTCCGAGCGTTTCGTGCACAAATCATGCACTTTATGAAAGAAGCATGAAATTTGGCACACAGTTAGAACATGCCATATGGAACATTTTTTGCTATAGGGACATCGCAGATTTGTCTTGGGAAACTTGTGGGAGCCAATCAAAGTTGGGCTCTCATAGACTTTACTATACAGTAAAATAATACAAAAGATAAATATGCTTTAAATAGCATGTGAGGGGTCAAACTAGGGGTTTTTCGGGAATCTGAATCCAATGCAAGCATTTGTTTTGCACGGGAAAAAAAACATTCCTTTCCGAAACACGGCCCCCACAAAACTGTGAAAAGTGACGACTCATCATTAAACCATACTTTTATGGGGGGCGTTTTTAGCCCAAGGAATGTTTTTCGTGCAAAACAAATGCTTGCATTGGATTCAGAATCATGAAAAAATCCTATAGTTTGACCCCTCACATGTTATTTAAAGCATATTTATCTTTTGTATTACCGGTATTTTACTGTATAGTAAAGTCTATGAGACGCCAACTTTGATTGGCTCCCACAAGTTTCCCAAGACAAATCTGCGATGGCCCTATAGCAAAACATTTTCCATATGGCATGTTCTAACTGTGTGCCAAATGTCATGCTTCTATCGTAAAGTGCACGATTCCATCAACATACTACCCGAAATGCCCGGACTATGAGTGAGGGCTGTCAAGCAGCCTAGGCCATCAAACGGGGCCGGGCCACATTATTGCCCTTCCATTACTATTCCTTAGAGAGAAGCTTAGGCAGCTCTATGAAGAGGTCCAGCTCTAGGAAGCTGGCTCGCCGCCATGGCTCCATTAAAAGCATTAAAGGCATTTGGACGGTGCCCACTATCTCAATGGTGGAGTTGGCATCCCCCCGCAGGCTTGTGGATGGAGGAGGTCCTAGTGGGACATGGGAAAATAATTTCCTGTATGTGGCCAGATCAGCTGCACTGTTCACAATGAGAGGCACACTAACTTCCTCCAGCTGTTACTGTACGTGTGTAAAACTATGTTATTGTATTGTATTGTATTGTATTTATTTATTTAGACGGGACAATGCATATTAATGAACACTACATGAATGCAATGTAAATACACCGGAATTAGCAAGAATGCTAAATTTCATCCGTAGTCCCCACATGAAGACAAAAACAAAACAAACAAAAACAAACAAAAAAACAACAGACATAAGGAAAACCAAAACAGGTTGACGAACAAAAACACAGGAGGGGAAGTAAGAAAAGGCATAATGTGGAGGGGGGGGGGGGGGGGGGGTTGCGTGGGGGGGGGGGGGGGGTTGAAAGGCGGGTGTATGGTTGTGTGTGTGCATGCGTGTACGTCTGGGAGTCATGTTTGTGTTAGCGTGAGTCTGTGTAGAGGCTTCCAGATAGCAGCCTAGGTCAGAATGTCTTTTCCGCTGGTGTCAGTGCGATAATTGTCTCCGCGATGTTTGGGCTATGAGACATCCTTGGCTGGAACAGTCCAGAAGACACAACAACAGGTGTTTGAGGGTGGGAGGGTGGGAAGCGCATGAGGGGGTGTGGGGGGGATAGGCTTTCTTCACAGTGTCAATGGGAACCTTGCGGGAAGGGGGGGGGGGGGGGGGGTCCAATCCGTTGAATTCAGCTTGTTTTAGAGCGAGTGAAATAGAATAGAGTATTCACTCTAATGTCCGTTTCCTGGTCCTCTGTATAGGGCAGTGAGTCTCTCCATCAAAGTTTACGATCAATCTCCATGTTGTTATCTCCGTAATGCCTCAGCTCAGCGATCAGTGTTCGCATCAGTCCGGGCACACGGCCCTCTCAGTTCATTGATCGCCCCGTTCAGAGTACCCACAGCCCTACCAATTTCAATTAGCATGGCAGGCAGCTTGTTGGCTCCTTGGATTGCTGCCGTCTTGCAAATCTTCCGATAATCCAGGGCAATGCTCGTGACCAATCAGCAGAAAACCTGTTATCATCGTTCCGAAAAGATACGTTCCGAAAAGATACTTGACTCCCCCGAGCCAGTTTTCTTGATGAGAAGTAATCAAAAG
Source organism: Nannobrachium achirus (assembly GCF_963921795.1). NCBI lineage: Eukaryota > Metazoa > Chordata > Actinopteri > Myctophiformes > Myctophidae > Nannobrachium > Nannobrachium achirus. The sequence goes on from NC_137823.1 coordinate 61,671,262, forward strand.
CAGGAGCCAGGTAACCATATCCATTGTTAGTAGTTTGTTATGTTATAAATGATACTTGTATGGAGAGGGAGGACATTACAAATGTATGTACTGTCAGAACCGGATTTGGGGAGTCTGTGTTGTGGTGGCGCATTGGTTGGGGATGAATGGCAGACTTTAGCAAATATTATAGGGGTGTGTTAAAAAATAAAGTGCCCCCTTTGGGTAATTGAAGGCCCCCCTGCTGATTATTCCCTGGAGCCGCCACTGCTGACCAGGGCCGGTTCCACGAGGGTGCTGAGGCCTGCTTTGCACCCTCATTTTGGCCAGGGAGCACCCCCACCTCTCAGTAATTCCCGAAATGTACATTATAATACACTAGATCAGCATTGGCTGGCCACAACCGGTTTGGCACACACTCCCATTGGTATGCAAAATTTAGCCTTTTGTTTTCACCTGGCCGATTTGAGATGGGTATCCTTCACTTAAAGCATAGCACCCTCAGCCATTGTGGGCTGCCGCCGGCCCTGCTGCTGACTCTCTGCATGGGTTCTTGGTGACTTTTTGGAAGTCTATATCGCTATAGCAGGACTCGTTTGCCCGAAAAATGCTTTGTGAGCAACGTGACTGCTGCATGGAACATCCATGTGCACAGACATGTGCCACATATGGAGCTGGTAATCCACGGACAGAACATACTGTATGGGGACTTGGTTTGTAGAGCCTGATGGCTACTAGTCTAGCAGCAGAGGCCGTCCGATTTTGAGATACCCCTACCCGAGGTATAACCAAACACAACCATGTTTTTTCTTATCTTTAGGGTCTCCCATTAATGAAATGGATTGTTGTGACATTTTATTTTTGGGGGAAATTCGTTTTTTTTGGCTATTCTTTAGACCTACCCCAATCTCTGAAAAAGGCAAATCCGCCTAGGTCAAAGCTGACAAAAATGCCTATAACTTGAGAATGCTCGCTCTTATCCTCATAAAATCTGCTGAGATGTGAACCAGGTGTCTACCCTACATCAACAAAGAGTCAGAATGCAATTTACCTAAAGAAATACTGAAATATTATCCTTTAAACACACCTTTAGTTTAGGCGGAAATTGTACTTTTGTGGTGAGAACTACTTTACTTTCTCTCATTTACAAGAAACACATATTTATGTCAAATAAGATGTTCTTGCATTGCCTAAGTTGCTACTAAACAATAACCAGTGTTTGTGTGGAGATAACTTGCACAGTTTTATTGCAAATCAGATTTCTTAGACACACCCCCTCCACTGAAAAAGACAAATTAGGTAATTCTGAATGGGGAGATGACATTTTGGGGAGGGAAAGTCCATGTGGCTGTACTGTACCACATCACCAAACTATCAGAATATGAATAACCCAATAATGTAGTTTATCTATTCTAAAATGACTAAAACAAGATGGATTATTTTCATGTATGTTAAAAAATCATTTAAATCAGTATCTCCTACCTAAATCCAAGTTTGAGCTTGTCTTGATATGATGAAATAATAACAACAACAATATAATAATAATACACAATAATACACTAACTTCAATACTGTCCGTATTGACTCTGGCGGCTCTGGCGGCAGCCAAGGAATTCTACAATGTTACTTTCCCAGACCCACCCTCCAGCACCAGTTCTCCCATCCGCATCTCTCTTCCACCTAATCCTATCCCAGGAGACTGCAGTTTGTCACCCTAATTTCCAACCCACCCTCCCTCTTGTGTAGAGCCACAGCATTTCTCCTATACTTGTATTAATATCACTGCAGACAGATTTGTGAGACTGGTTCTCCCAATTACACTTTAACGCAGATTAGTGATTGGTGAACTAGCAACCTTAAGATCCCCAGATTCCTATACCCATTCAGATATGGCCACCCCTTAACAGGATCAGCATTAACAAGGTCAGGGGTCCAGACAACAACAACCCCTGTGTGCTCAAGGTGTGCACTGGGCAGTTGGCAGCTGCATTCCAGCATATATTCAACCTCTTCCTGAGGTTGAGTAAAGTAAAATGTCCTGGTGTTTAAGAAGGGACACCCAGTGCATTCAGTGACTACATGCCAGTTAATTGTTTTGACATTACATGTCAAGAAGATCTTTGAGATTCTGCTCCTGGTAGCAATGTGAGACTTGTTCTTTGACTTCATAAGCATCTTCAATACCATACATCCACAGCAGTTGGCCTTGAAGCTGTCAGTGCAAGTGGATCTAGGCTTGGTTGCAGACTATGTCACCAACACTGGTGCTCCCCAAGGAGCCATATTGTCACCCTTCCTGTCCACCCTCACAACTTCATGGATGACAATGTGGGGATTACAGAGCTACATAGGGTAGTGACTAGTGAGTGAGCGAGCGAGCAAGCGAGCGAGCGTGTGTGCACGCAGGAGCACACATGCGCACACACAGACACCTATCCAAGGGGAGGAGTTGGTGGTGGTGGAAGGAAACCTATTAACACAAGCAATGCAAAAAAAAAAAAAATCAGCCGGTGAGGAAGTTCCAAAGCTTGAGTTAAACAGGACAGTCTGGAGGTGGTCACAGAGGGGAGGAGCAAGCTGTCCTGATGAACTCCTCTCATCTGTTCTATGGTGTGCCAGTGGGGATGAGGAGCACAGTCAGCCACAGATTGATCATCCCAGGGTCAGACACAACATGATTTGGTCAGTCCTTTGTGCCAGTAGTCATCAGTATACACAGCCAAGTCTGACCCCCATAGATTCTATTCTGTTTTTAGGGATTACTGACTTCTGCTTCACTCTGACACAGAGTATTACAGATCCAATCATGCCCACATTAGTTTTGACCAAGAGAGAACATGCAAAGAGCAAGGTTATTGAATGGGATTAAGTAAGACCCTGTCCCAGAGTTCGTTTCGAAGAGTCCTTGAGCAAGACTCAAAATCCCTAGTTGCTCCCGGTGCCTTGCATGGTTTCCTCCGCCATCGGTGTATGAATGTGTGTGTGAATGGGTGAATGTAATGCACAATCTTTGTAAAGCACCTTGGATAAAGGTGCTATACAAATGCACCATTTGCCATGTATCCATATTGTCTTTCTATATGGATTCCATACCTCCAAAAACACTTGATAATTGATTTATTTTAGTGTTAGTGAATGTCAAATGATAAGGACTTATAACCTTATAATTTGGTATATATCCAAAAGTCGAGTGTTATTTATCCATGGAAATCTTCACCTATATATAGAGAGAGGCTTAAAATACACAGGTGAAATTATCACTTGTGTACTCAGACAGTGTCTTGAAAAGCCAGATATCATTATTTTGCCCTGGTACGCTCCAGAAAGACCACTTTCTACTTTTTTTCTGAATTTAGTTGCCAATTTTATCCTTGCCTTAAAATACATTTCCACAACAATTACTTTATGAATGGGAGTAGTAGGGGAAAAAAGGCATTGCTGTGTTTTGATCAATGTAGTCATTTTAGATCAAATATATTATTGGTTTATTCATATAGTGATAGTTTGGTTCTGTGGTACAGTGCAGCCAACTGGACCTCCCAAAAATGACTTGCAGTATGTCACCTAACTCCCTAAATTGTATTTTTCAGTGGAGGGGGTGTGTCTAAAGAAATCTGATTTGCAATAAAACTGTACAAGCTATCTCCACACAACCACTGGTTATTGTTTAGTAGCATCTTAGGCAATGCAGTAACATCTTATTTGACATAAATGTATGTTTTTCTTGTAAATGAGAGACAGTAAAGAAGTCCTCACCACAAAAGTACAATTTCCGCCTAAACTAAAGGTGTGTTTAAAGGATAATATTTCAGTATTTCTTTAGGTAAATTGCATTCTGACTCTTTGTTGATGTAGAGTAGACACCTGGTTCACATCTCAGCAGATTTTATGAGGATAAGAGTGAGCATTCTCAAGTTATAGGCATTTTTGTCAGCTTTGACCTAGGCGGATTTGCCTTTTTCAGAGATTGGGGTAGGTCTAAAGAATAGCCAAAAAAACACATTTCCGCCAAAAGTAACATTTCACAACAATCCATTTCATTAATGGGAGACCCTAAAGAGAAGAAAAAACATGGTTGTGTTTGGTTATACCTCGGGTAGGGGTATCTCAAAAACTAAGGCCTTTTTTGAGGGCTTGCTGCAGGTCTATACTGGCACAAAGGACTGTCCAAGTTGCTTTGTGGTGTGCAAAGCAGGGCTGAGTCTCCTCGTCCCCGCTGGCTCATCACAGACAGGAGGAGAGAGACGGGTTCATCAGGATAATGTCCACATTCCTCCTCATCCTCCCCTCCAGAACCACCTCCAGATTGGCCAGTTTAACTCTAAGGGCTCTATTATGATCCAGGTCTTATGCCTTATGTCTTAACTTCTTTGCCTTTTTTTTACTATTTTGAAAAACATTTTTAAATACTTCAAATGCTGATCTACATCTGCACGTTGTGAGCTTGCAGATCAGCTATTTGAAATATTTAAAAAAAATATGTCTATAGTAAAACAAGGCAAAGAAGTTAAGGCATAAGGCATAAGACCTGGATCATAATAGAGCCCTAAAAGTACAACAAAAAAATACTAAAAATGCATTCTTTTATCTGTGGGCCAGTCTATTTATATTTAGGCCTAGAATTATTGAATGCTTTAGCTATTGAAAAATAGGAGATCTACAAGCTCACAGCACGGCACCGAGTGTGAAAGTTGTGAAAATGTGTGCAAATCTTTGAATATATGTATTTTTAAAGCGAACGTTTGTAACTCAAATTTTGCTTCTGGGTGGTCCCTGGAACTAGATATTTTGAGATGCGGGTCCGTGGCCAAATAAATATCAGTTTGCGGGTCCTTCACATGAAAAGGTTTGAGAACCACTGACATAGTAGTCTCTCAAGAACAGACTAACTGAGCTCCATTTAAGTGAAAAGGACCTTTTCTTTGACGATGACTGGCCAGATTGCTGACATAGAAAAATAGGTTTTTCAACAAATCTTAGAAGGATTCAAAAGACACTTATAGAATTGGATCAAAATTCTAATTTTCACGATTTCTCAAAAATAGCAGATCTACAAGCTCGCAGCGCGGCACTCGGTGCCACGCTGTGAGCTCGTATATCTGCTATTTTTCAATAGTTAAAGCATAAAATAATGATACACAATAATGTGTACCCGTTCTGAATGGGTTAACATCTTTCACTAACAACAATCCCTCCAAAGTGGATCAATTCAAGAATGTATTTCAGTAAATACTTTTATGCTTTTATGGGGGATGAAAAAAACAAAATCAACTGGTGACAACGGCATGTGTTGTGTCAGCCTGGCTGCATGTGATAAAGGTTAGCCATTGTTCCTCCAACAGCAATAATTACCATCAATAAGAGATTGATGAACAGATTCCAGATGCCGAATTAAATACTCCCAGCCTTCCGCGCTGTTTGATTCATATGTTCGCTCTGAACATTTTGCAACCTCACGTTGTCATCCCTGCTCAGCATCTCCTGCGCACAGGGGGACTGTGGCATTCCTGCATAGTCATAACAGGGGATGATGTGTGCATTGGACTGATAACAGATGCTCAGATATGGAGTCCGGGGCTGAGAGAGTCTCAGGATTTCAGAAATGAGAGGCTGCGATGAATCTAAACGTCGTCCCCGCTATCTTCCCATCAGGGACATGCTGGGACCCTGATTCAGCCCGGGAAAAAGAGTTGGAGAGGCCCTCATTGCACGCTATAGAGAGAGATCTCTCTCTATAGCGCTGCTGCTACTCAAAGATTTGTGACAAAGTGACAAGCCAGTGGGCCAATTACCTTGTTTGTCCAAAACCGTTTGTTTTGTATTTATAATTTTTAAAATGATTTAAACTAGTGAAAACAGTCGATCTACAAGCACACAACGCCTCGCACCGTGAGGCGTTGTGTGCTTGTAGATCTGCTGTTTTCACTACTTTTGTGCGACGGCCTTGTATGATGAAGCTTTGCGAAAAAATGTACAAATTTGAAACTTGGAGATACGAGGTTTCTGCCCGACAGTGACGATTTACTTTGTTGGTCGCCCAGCCCCCAAAATGGAACAAAGGCCAACATTTTATTTATTTTTTTTCCTAATGGCCGGCCTGGACCGTCCGAGAATGAACCGGAAGTTCGGGAGTTGTCCCACTTTTCCCAATGGCCAGCACGTCCCTGCTTCCCTTGTGATTTGTCTCAGCTGCAAGTAGCGGGTAGGAAGGAAATGCCTTAAAACCTGGCACATCTCTAAGGTACTCGTCGTGTCAGACCGTATTAACGTTCGTCGTGTCTGATTCTACGTGGCACCCTCTGTGTCTGTGGTGTCCTTGTGATGACTCCTCGCTGAGCATTTGGCATGGAGGGCTATCATCATTGAACGCCAGCCCCGCTGCATGTCGGTTCAGTCAGACACGCTTGTCAAGATGAGAATCATTTATTGCAATGACATTGCATCGTATCTGGTGGTGTGGCTCTGCTCCTGTGTTGCTCTGGAACAATCTGTGCAAGCACGACACACAGAACAAGATCACACACCTCCCCTGAAGCAGGGTCTAAATATAGAGTACACAACTGACACCAACTTCTCATGGGGAGTGAAACCTACAGTACAGATACTGTACACAGAAATGAAAAGAACGTGATGAAACACATGAACCTGCATTCAATGACGAGCTGAGAGTGAAAACCTAAATGCTATCACAGGAGGAGGCTGGGGAGGTGGAGGGAGTTTGTTCACCGACGAGCTGCCGTTTGTGGGAACAGTGAGAGATGTTGAGCTGCATCAAATAAAATGTATGTGATTGGAGGGTTTATGAACGTGGGAATGGCTTGACTTCCGTGCCTCCTTGCCTGATGTCCTGTTGCTCCATTGTTCAGGTTCAGTTTTATTAGTCAAATGCACATCCATACAGGTATAGACATACATTGAAATGCTTGTGCCAAGAGCACTCTCAGCCTTATTACACACAAAAAAACAAGACAACAACAGGTCACCCAGGACAACCCAAAAACAACAAAACAACCATACAGTGTAACAGTGTACAGTTTAAAAACTGCGTATCTTGCACATGACTACCTACGTCTCGCTTCCATCTCTTCGTTAAGCATCCTGATTGCTTGAGCATAAAAACTATTACTGAAACGGGTGGTGTGAGATTTGATGCTCTGGTAAAGTTTTTTGGATGGGAGGAGATAGAACAGGGAATGGGCGGGGTGACAGCTGTCCTTTAAGATGTTCTCTGTCTTTTTCTTACAGCGTGTGTTATAGATTGTGTGTAGCTGTGGTAATTCTGTGCCAATGATTTTGGCAGCTTTCTTCACAATTCTCTGTAACTGTGTACTGTCTTGAACAGTCACGTTACCAAACCACACTGTGATGCATCCTGTCAAAACACTTTCTATGGTACAGCGATAGAAATTAACAAGAGCTTTGGTGCTCAGGCCAAATCTCCTGAGGCGCCTCAGAAAGTACAATCGCTGCTGCGCTTTCATAAGGATACCTTCGCTGTTTAGAGACCATGTGAGTGAGTTTGTTATGTGAACACCCAGGAATTTGAAACTGTCCACTATGTCTACAGGTGAACCATTTATGGTTAAGGGACTGTGATTGACTTTAGACTTCCTAAAGTCAACGATGATCTCTTTTGTTTTACTAACATTTAGAGAGAGATTGTTATTCTGGCACCATAGGGTTAGCTCTTCAATTTCCCTCCTATAGGCCCTCTCATCATCGTTGGATATTAGTCCTATAACCGTGGTGTCATCTGCAAATTTGAGAATAGAATTATTGCCACACCTGGCAACACAATCATAGGTGAACAGACTATACAACAAGGGACTGAGGCAGCAGCCCTGGGGCGCTCCAGTCCTGGTCAATATCTTAGATGAATGCTTGTTCCCTATTCGTACAGATTGTGGCCTGCCTGTCAAAAAGTCAAACAGCCAGTTGCAGATACTACTGCCAAGACCAAGACCCCTGAGTTTCAACACAAGCTTAGATGGTACAATCGTGTTAAAGGCAGAGCTATAATCTATGAAGAGTAGTCTGACATAAGAGTTCCTATTCTCCAGATGTTTCAAGGCAATGTGTAGTGCGAGAGAAATAGCATCATCGACTGATCTATTAGCACAGTATGCAAACTGTAATGGATCAGTATTGGCAGGGATAATGTGCGTTATATGTGATATAACCATTTTTTCCAGACACTTCATAAGAACAGAGGTCAAAGCCACAGGGCGATAATCATTAAGACATGCGACAGGTTTTTTCTTTGCTATGGGTACAATTATGGTTTCCTTAAAACACAACGGTACCACACACAATGACAGTGACATATTAAAAATGTCAGTAAAGACTCCCGAAAGCTGGTCGAAACACAACTTAAGGACACGTGAGGCAATCCCGTCAGGGCCGGCCGCCTTATGAGTCCCAACGCTTTTAAAAGTTTTACTCACATCTCGTTGTGTCACCTGCAGCTCCACCGCACCGGGTGTTCCCCGCACCGGTGTAACTGGGTCCGTGTTGTGAGTTTCAAAGCGGGCGAAAAAGTTATTCAATTCGTCCGGTAGAGAGTCCGAGGTGTTAATAACAGCCGGCTTCGGTTTGTAATCCGTGATCGCCTGCAGCCCTCTCCACATACGCCGTGCGTCACAGCCACTATAGTTGTTCTCCAGTTTGTCCCTATATTGTCTCTTAGCGTCTCTGATTGCCCTCCTCAGGTCGTATCTGGATTTTTTGTACCGTTCCTCGTCCCCAGATTGAAAAGCGGCTCGGCGCTCTCTCAACTTCAGACGAGTATCATGGTTCATCCACGGCTTCTCGTTGGGATAAGAGCGAACGGTTCGCGCTGGGATGCAATTATCCACACAGAATTTAACATAGCTGGTGACAGTGTCAGCGTAGTTATCCAAACTTGTGGCTGAGTCTTTGAAGATGGACCATTCTGTCGATTCAAAGCAGCCCTGTAGTTTAGATACATTATCTGTGGACCAGCACTGAACAGACCTCTCCTTGGGTTGCTCGCTCTTCATTCTCTGCTTGTAGGCAGGTAGCAGTAGCACCGCTTGGTGGTCAGATTTCCCAAAGTGGGGCCGTTGGACCGCTCTGTAGGCAGCCTTGATGGTGGAATAACAATGATCCAGCGTCCTTTCCTTCCTTGTTGAGCACTTAACGTGCTGGTAAAAGTGTGGCAGCACCGATTTCAAGTTGCAGTGGTTAAAGTCCCCAGCCACGATTGAAATGGCTTCCGGGTGCTTATTTTCCTGCTTGCCTATGACATCGCTCAGCTCATCCATAGCTTCGGATGCACTCACTTCTGGTGGGATGTAAACAGCCGTCAGCAACACACAAGGAAATTCCCTGGGCAAGTAGAACGGTCTACACCGTAGTGTTAAATGCTCCAGCACCGACGAGCAGTGCTGTGAGACTATATCCACATTTGTACACCAAGAGTCGTTGATGTGAAACAGAACACCGCCCGCTCTTGTCTTCCCCGTGTTTGCCATCGAACGGTCCGTGCGGAACACAGAGAAGCCATCTAGCTGTACCGCCCTGTCAGGAACGTCAGCATTCAGCCACGTCTCCGTGAAACAGAGCACACAGCAGTTCTTTATATCCCTTTCAATGCGTAGCCGGGTTCGGAGGTCGTCCATCTTGTTGTCGATCGCTTGGACGTTTGCCAACAATATGCTGGGGATCGGTGGTCGCGAAGGGCGTCCACGTAGCTTCACCAGTGAACCCCCTCGCTTCCCTCTCTTCCTCCTATGGCCCCGCCATGGTGGAACCGTGCTGTTGTTGTTGTTGTGCAGTTCTCGCGGCAAATCCGGTCTGAAAACGTCTGAAGCAACAAATCTCAAGTCCAGTAACGTCTGGCGATCGTAGGTCATCGTACAGGACGCGTTACGTGCAAAAACAGTGATATACAACATCAAAACAAGCAATAAGGCCAGAGCAGCTCTCAGCGTGTCGCCATGCCACGGCGCCATCTTGGAAGATAGGTTTGGCAGGTTGTACTGGGAACATGGCACACTGAGTCTGTCCTCCATCATGCTAGCATCCAGGGGGGGAAAGAGAGCTGTAATATCCTACTAAAGTAGAAGGACTGTTGATTTAAATATCTGATGCCGCTGCCAGAGAATGCATTCGCTCTTTGGGGCGTTTAGTATGCTGGGAACTGGAGTTATGGCTGTTTAAACCCCAGTTATAGGGTTAGGATAATATACACAGATGCGACAACAATTGCGTAATGAAACACTGTATACACAATACAACATTGTGTGCACATATTTGCAGACAAATTTGCAGAAAGTGTGTTTTACGTAAGATCATAAACCGTTGTGAGAATAGTTGAACATACATGCTCCAAGTTACTTTCCACTCCTGCAGGGAATGTACTGAATATTTCCTGTTAGTACACTAATGATGGGGAAATATTTAACCTTTTCACAGCTGGCTCCCATGAAGTACAAATAACCTGAGCCCACACATCTACTCTCAACCTGCATTTACATTTACAGTACAGTACAGTACAGGGCCTGAATGAGATGGGGCCTTCAACACTCCATGTATCCACTTTGCTTACATATTCTCATCCAGCTGCGCCGGTCCAGACGGGCCATATACAGTTTAATTGCTCCCGTGCACCTGAGTGAAATCCACTGGTCTGAAATGTGGCTTTACTTTATTTAGCGTCCCGTCGATAAGGACAGAGCCATCATTGTGAGGGTGAAATCCTGCTTTGCAATCTTGACTGGAAATAGGTGTTTACTTAAAATAGTTGCAGAAGGTTAGCAAAATACCTTCCATGACCAGCAAAGGGAGGGCCTGTGCAATCTGGCTGGAAAAGCTGCTGAGTCTGTGAGAGAGAGAGTTTGACCGCGTCGTACTGTAGAGCGTTGGCCCTGTGGAAGACAGAGCTGATAGTGTACGATTCCTGCTGAAAAACATCTCTCTATGCCGGCGTTGGCTTTGGGTGACCTATAGCCTACAGCCATACTGGGACATTCATATTAATAGCCTACTTTTTTGGATTCATAAAATCTGTGCAACAAACTTGTTCAACTGTGACATTGAACTTTGACAGATTTAAGGTTTTCCTGGCCCTTTACCCCCAGCTAACCTGCTAATTTCATCCCAAAAAATACCTTTTACAGTCTTTTTTATGTTGGAAGTCCTTGGTATTTAATTCATGGATTTAGATGAGCAGAAGAGAGCATTTAACCCATAGATTACATAATTATTTCATACAGTACAACCTTCCACAAATCATCAGTGGAAATATTTCCAGTGTCAAGTAATCCACGCTTTTTCCACACACTTCAGGTGACACCTCTTTTATTTGTGTCTGCCACATTCTCCACGCGCAATCACATTATCTTCATTTTAATTAGCCCCTTTCATCCTTTCATCCCTAATTTGGGCATTTCCTTACTGTATATGTCATGTCCCTACTGGGGGGGTGGAGGTACAGGCGGGGTTAAAGAAGGGTGGATGTAGGGATGGAGACTGCTGGCTTCCTGATGTTTACAAAAGAACTGGGGTTCCCCAGGCAGTCACGCAAGAGCAGTCCTTTCTCACACGTGAGCAGGCACTCCCCCTCTGTCACAAGATTACACATCATTACATTCTCTATTCAGAGAAAGAGGCAAGAGAAGGGGAGGCTGGAGGTACAGTACAGAGAGAGAGAAAGACCAAGATAAATACTTTGTAATACAGCGAGAAGAGATGAAGAAACACAAATCGTTGTAAATGTAGTATAATTTTAATTAGTGGGCAATTTATGAGTTATTGTCTCCTCTAGGCCGGAGCGGCTGGGGATGAGAGATTATGTTTTCGCTCCGTTCATGTATCCCTCTGTGTCCATGTGTGTCTGTTTGTCTGTACAGCTGATTGCTCATTAACTAATGTTGCCATTTAAAAATCCATTCAATTCATCCCATGTATAACCAAGGGATAATGAATGGTGAGCAGGTCATATTTGAGATATAAACCATGCGTGATCATGCAGTCCCTGAAGTGAAGTAGAGGTGTCTGTCCTTAAGGCCTGGCAGAGATATTCACTCCCAGGAGCACATTTTTCTAGTTTGATCGCTGTAGCTGTTTCAGAGAGTTGTTAAAGGGACTACACTACACCATGAATTTCAAAAAATTTCTCTTGTTTTTTGGACTTCCCAGTGTCTCTTATAGCCCAAAAAAAACAATTCATTAACTCTAAGCCTTGCCTTTCATTTCAGTGATTTTCTGAATGGGCGTGTCTGAACGGTATTCTTTTGAAATCGGCCCCATGCTATGTCACAGGGGGCTCATTTCCTATTGGGCCCCCTCGAGAAGGGGGCGGTACTTTTCGGGAGGCTATATTCTATTCAGACTATATATGAGGTGGAACCATGAGGTAAAGTGGTGCTAAAATTGGAATGATATTATGAAACAGAGAAGATTAGCATGGTGCCATGGTATCTTTTCTGTATCATTCCAAAGACAGCTCCCCGTTGCCAACAAAGGGCATTTTGGTATTGCATCTGAAATGGCTTAGAATTAGAGACAGAAATTTCAATATCTGAGTGGTTGTTTAGGCTAAAACCTGTATAAAACCGTATTATGGACCAATATTTATATAGAATATATATTTTTAAAAGCATGGTTTGGCACCTTTATTAAGATCCAACTCTAGGTCCAGCGGTGTCCTGTGTGGACCTTCTGTTAACCCAACACGCCCTTGCTGCCTCAACGCAGTGTGTTTTGGCACCATAGTCTTGACTCCATGCCCACATCCGGTGGCAGTTCCTGCATAGTGTGGTGCCAACAAACATCCAATGGTCAGAGCTGTGATCCGTATGGAGGTCCGGACCTCCGCTTCCAGCCTCGGCCCTGCCAGGCATGGCTTGATCAAAATGGGTGACTGTCTCTTTCAGAACCTGGTCAGAACCTCCAGTATTTTCTCCGTCCTGGAGATAGAAAACAAGTTACCTGTGGGCGGTCTGGCCTGGGTTTGGATCCAGCTCTGGGGAAAGCAAAGTGCAAATTGGGTTTCCATGTATGCAGATGTGTGAGGTTTTTGACTGTTTTCCTATGTACATAGCCAGGGTTTGATATGTAAAACAAAACAAAAAACATTTTCTTAACACTCTTACAACATACTGTAAAGAAAAAGAAAAAAAGCCAAAGTAGCCGATCCACAAGCTCAAAATGTGTTATGTATAGTATACTGTTACTGTACCTGCCATTTACAAATGTTTGGAGTTAAAAACGACAAATTTGGACACATTTGGAAAATATATAGGGTTCATGTGGTTCACATACATTTGAATTAAATTATGTTCTCAAACATAAATACAAACATATCAGTCTACATTCCCAAAATGAAATGCATGTACTGTATTTAATTTAGTCTCACCAGAAGGGGGTATATGAAAAGCAGAGGCATTAGGCCTATACCAGTAGTTCTCAAACATTAAAATGTCATGGTCTCTTCTTAACTCTGACAGTATACAAATGAAACCAAATGGACCCGTAAGGGTCCATTTGGTTTCATTTGTATACTGTCAGAGTTACAGAGAGAGGGCGAGATCATTTAGCGTTGCGACCCGGTTGTAGGTCGCTAAATGATCTCGCTCTTACTGGAGTTACATGCTTGTAAGGGTCAATTTAGACCTCCCAAAAGGAACCCAGAGAGTCCCTGGACCCCACTTTGAGAACCATTGGCCTATACCCACCATGCCCCGAGAAAATGGAACGCTGTATTTAACTCCTGGGAAGCTATTATTCAGTGTTGTATGAGCTGTGGTAAACAAACCTTCTGCCTGACACAAACAGAGCCATTCGACAAGACTCATTCCTTCTTTTGTCTCCTCCAGCCAGCCATTATCATGGCGACAAAACTCCCAGTACCCCTTTGCCGTTTTTATTGGTCGCGTTGTCTTTCACTGTCTGCTACGTTTAGAGACACAGCCAGTCGTCTCCCATTGAGCCAAAGTCCTATTTTCCTTTCTCTACTTTCTCCCTTCCTGTCGTCTCTTCTTAACTCCCTTTGCCTTTTTCTTTTTAAGGGTAGCAATCACTTCTTGTTGGCCAAGCTCTGTATTTATATTTCACCACCATGAAAGCAAGGGCTAAATTCATAGATAAGGGATACGTTTTGTGTTCACAGCTGCCCCATGCTGAAGCTATTGACTTAAGTACTTTTTCCTGTCAGGAAAATGGGTAAAAGATGATAATGTAAGTGATGCAGCCTTGAAGAGAGACATCACATGTTGTGACACGTTGAGGGGTGTGCAGACTTTTACCTTTATTTGAGGAACGTACCTACAGTACTTACTTTGCACTGTCGATCTGACTGATATGGCCTTATATGGAGATCTGACAGTCCTTGGGGTGTACACAGTATCTGAGGGATTGAATCTAGGAGTCTCAGAAGTAATGTTGGAGTTCCCGTTGGGCAGATCTTTATGCCCATATATCACTGTAAAAAATAAAAAGTTGGGAAAACTCAAAATTTTAAGGCAACAAACTTCAGAAAACCTTTGAGTTTAGGGCAACTTAGAATTTTAAGTTAAGCAAAAATGATAAAAGCTGAGGCAACTTAAAATGTTAAGATACACCAACTAAACCAATTTAAGCAAAACTTAAAGTTTTATGTTTGATTGTCTAACTTAAAAGTTTTCTGAAGTTTGTTGCCTTAAAATTTTGAGTTTTCTCAACTTTCCCGTTGGGCAGATCTTTATGCCCATATATGGTGTTCCCTGTTGGCGTTCCCGTTGGACAGATCTTTATGCCCATATATGGTGTTCCATGTTGGAGTTCCCGTTGGGCAGATCTTTATGCCCATATATGGTGTTCCGTGTCCAGGCCAGTCTGTGATGTCAGTACTATGATGTCAGAGTACTGCAGACATGGAATGTAAAAAAACGTGAGTGCAAATACCTGCAACGTTACATCGACATCAAAAGGTATAGATAGCACGGTATTGTGTTGATCCCATGAAATTCGTAATCAGATATGAACTGCTTTTTAAAATGCAATGTGCAAGTTTGAGATAGTAAATACAGATTGAAGTGCTGTACAACAACCTTCTTTAAAATGTTTGAGCAATTTATGTATGTTTAGATAATTTTAATTCTGATCACGTTTCCACAAACAGCAACATAAATTTGATTTGTGGACATAGTTATTAAAAATAAAACTGGCCTAAGTGTTGGAAATGACTTCATGCAAGTGGGACATTCAGATAAGTCATAATTCTCTCATTTTTACATTTAAATCTTTTGACATGCTTCTTGCTCAGATGAAGATGCATTGATCTCTAGTGTCTACTGTAATTCTGGGAGGAAAGACAGATCTCTCTCTTCGCTGATAAATGATTTTCTGTCACTCAGGGAGTATCTTCATTTGGCCAAAAGAGGGGTCTTTGCGTAACATCTTCTCCGATAACAACTTGTATTGACAGTCCATTTGGTGTTACTTATTTTCTCGTTATTTAACAAATTCCCCTCATGAACCGGTTGAGTGTTCTCCCAGTTAACTGAGTGGCAACCTACCTTACCCTGTACATAGTTGGCCCCTATGTTTCTGCAGCCTGGGGAATACAGGCCCACTGTAGCAAGCTGTTGACCCCAGTTCTCCCCCGCCTACTTCCCCCCTGACGGACAGTGTGGCTCCCCTGCAGGTGTGCATCGGCCTCATAAAGGGATGTCTGTGCGAACGTCATGTTTGCCCTCTGCCCGTTTCATCATTAAAACTCAAAGACCGGGAAGAACGCGCCCGAGTCGCGTTAGATTTTCAACCTCTTTAACCTTTATTTTATGCTTTAGCCATTGAAAAATAGCAGATATACAAGCTCACAGCGCGGCACCGAGTGCCGCGCTGCGAGCTTGTAGATCTGCTATTTTTGAAAAAATCGTGAAAATGTGTGCAAGTCTTTGAATATCTTTGACCCGATCTTTGACCCGACTTCTAAATCCTTCCTTTAAATCAGCTGTTCTCAAACTTTTTCATGTCAAGGACCTCCAAAATTAGAGGTATTTGGCCACGGAACCCCACCTCAAAATATGTTGTTATAGGGACCACCCAGAAGCAAACATTTGAGTCACAAATGTTTGCTTTTAAATAGATATATTCAAAGACTCGTGATTTTTCAAAAATAGCAGACCTACTAACAGCACGGCACTCTGTGCCACGCTGTGAGCTTATATATTTGGATAATATTAAATAATTCTAGGCCTAAATGGCTTAAGGGCCTCGGGATGAGAAAATAAGCGCTGTGGGGGAAAGCGGCCCAGGCTTCTAGGTTTACCAAATTATGAAGCACCTTTCATGATTGAGGGATGCCCACCCCCTCCTCTCTCTCTCTCTCTCTCCACTTCCTCCCAAACACACAGTTGTCTGTTTGTGACGGAGAGGCAGCGCTCGTGGTCGCCGCTGCCCGCCTCCTGGCTGGCTCGCCGCCTCCTGGCTGGCTCGCCGCCCCGTGTCCGTCGCGCACTCCTCCTAGCTGGACATCCTGATGTGTGCGCCAATAACGGTAAACACACTCTTTTTCAGTCTTCGACACCTTCCCCATATGGCCTGAGGTCTGTTTAACAGTCAGTCATAATTCCCTCTGCTGGAATGTTTTTCCACTGGGCTTGGTTCAGTAGGCAAAATATACCATCTACCAGTGCGCCACGGTACCCATTTCCTCTCACATCCACTTCCGTTTTGGGTATGATTCTGGGGAGCAGGCACATGCACACACACACATAGACATCAAGGGGGGCTTGAGCCCCTGCCCTTTTATCCGTCTGTAAAGTGCTCTCTACAGACCATGAATGCAGTTTTTACTATGGTGAAAGAAATGCAAATGCCCCCTCTTTCCATGCTATACCACGAAGCAGCATTCAAGAGAATTGCCTTGTCCAAACTCTCGTGAACTTGAATGCAGCATCTTATGTTGAAAGAATTGCCCTCTCTGTGTAGAAACCACTGCCATACGCCACATCTCCAATATTAGCGACTTGAAGCTCGATGATTTTCAGGACGGCAACGCCAGGCGGACTACGGCTGATAAGACGTAATCGCCGTAGCAGTCAAAATGGTTAAGCAAAGCCTCGGCGGCGACAGGTTCCCACCCCTTTCACTGAACGCTTTGGTTTCCATGGCGACGCGTACACGCAACAGACGGAGTAGGCGCTACGTGGGAAGGGACGTTCTGCCGTAGTAGAGACGTCTACGGCGACGGCAGGTTTATATATCGAGCGCGGATCATTTCCGGTTACCGTTGTCATCTGCCGTTGCCGTAGCGTTGCTTAAGGTCGCTACTGACTTGATTATGCTTAGTTCAGTCTCAAGCACCGAAAATAGACGACCTCCAAACTCACAAAGTTGTGAGCTTGGAGGTCTGCTATTTTCGATATCCAAAAGGCCCTTTTAGAAATTTCAGCCCCTGCCTCTCTAACATTCTCTGCACGTCCCTGCCGGGGAGCGAGGTTGAGGAAGAGTAGGGGACTGAGGAAGAGTGCACTGCCCCCCCCTACGATCGATTCTAAGCCAAAGGAAATGCCGTGGAGACAGGTTTTATTTTCCTGTTCAGATGCCTCATACTTTCTTTGGGTGTTGCTGTTCCCCTCCCTGCCCTCGCAGAATGGTGTCTTTGTCAGAGAGGGTTCAACTCTCCCCCAGCGAGCTAGAAAAATGCTTCAGCTGGGATTCGGTCAAATGCTTTTTGCCCCCACCAAGCCCCCACCGCAGCACACGCCGAGGTGGTCACCTCAACCTCTGTTTCGCCGAATTCGAAACGCTTCAGCGAAAAACGCTTTTGAACGTCCCAGTAATTATCCCCTCCATGCGTGTGTTTTCCTACGTTCAACGGGAAGGAAGTTTATGTCGATTGCATTTACCTGCTCTGATCACTCTTGTTTTGATTTCAGGGAAGGGGATACATTTTGTGGGTTAGAAATTGAAATAACACACAAAGTTAGGAATGGGGGAGGGATTAGTCATTGCCAAACTCTTTTCACCACTGTATTTATTTACTTGAAGACACAGATGCTTCCAGAGGTTTTTCAGTATTATTTCTTTGGTCACAAGGCTTTGGCTGCAGCCGCCGCACTGCGCTGTTCGGTTCTTTTTGGCTATACATCCTAGCTCTGTTCTTTCTCCAGGCTTGGAGCAGGTTCACTTCAGTGATATGAAAAACATTTCCATTTTATTTCTATCGCTGCCATTATCAAAATTCAGAAGAAAACTATGTATTTATGCTTTCATGGTTCAGGTAGAGGCCATAACGAACTATTTAAAGACGCCGCGTGGGGCAGGGACGTGCTGGCCATTGGGAAAAGCGGGACAACTCCCGAACGGCCGGTTCATTCCCGGCCGGTCCAGGCTGGCCATTAGGGAAAAAAAATAAAAAATAAAATGTCGGCCTTCGTTCCATTTTGGGGGCTGGGCGGCCAACAAAGTAAATCGTCACTGTCGGGCAGAAACCTCCTTTCTTCAAATTGATAAATTTTTTCGCAAAGCAAAGCCCTGCTTCATCATACAAGGCTGTTGCACAAAAGTAGTGAAAACAGCAGATCTACAAGCACACAACGCCTCGCGGTGCAAACAAACGGTTTTGGACAGGGTTTCGACCCGACAACAACGAAATATTATAACTCATGTAATTGGCCCACTGGCATGTCACTTTGTCATGATCTGAAATGGCAAATCTTTGAGTAGCAGCAGCGCTATAGAGCGATCTCTATAGCGCGCAATGAGGACCTCTCCAACTCTTTTTCCCGGGCTGAATCAGGGGCCCAGCAGGCCAGCACGTCCCTGGCGTGGGGGGTTTTCCTCTGATAACTTTGTGTTGTTGTTTGCCTTTCCCCCAGTGCTGATGGGAAAACATTTTTACAAGCAGCATCAGCTTTGGTTTTACGCCAGTGTCCAAACAAAATAGGAAAGAGACGCTGATGTGAGATGTTGAGCCATCAAAAGAAAGCATACTTTTCTACCACAAGTAAAATAGTTAGTTGCTCAACTCTTTGCTTAGCAGAACATGTGTATCAAAAGAATATTATTGGTCATTTTCTTTTATATATAAAAAAAGACCTCCCAGCAAGCACGTCAGGACCTGGACCAATCAGTGATGTCTCCATATGGGGCCAGATCACAGTCCATATGGGGATGATCTTTCTTGACGCCATTACCAAGACGTCATATGGACCTTTTTGTTTGACAGGATTATTGTTATTGTTTGTAATGTCTAAGGAAAACCGTACTCGGCGAGCATGGAACTACCTTTATTTTTTGGATTTATGTCGGCGAAAGGGGTTTCCCCCGTCGATCACGTGGAGCCGTTCCTCGACAGCGGGCGGACGGGTCCATAGGGCCTCATCACGGAGCTAACAACACATCGCCAGCGGGAGGGTGAGGTTCTATATGAGACTAGCATGTAATATCCGCTGACAGGCTTACTGCTGACGTTCCAGCAGGGCTGCATAGCATAGAACGCCCCTGGACTCTACAGACAGGGCCCAGATGGGCAGGTGGGAATGCTGTGTGCGAATCATTACACTTTCTAGACGTCCCGAGATAGTCATCAAAAAAAGCCATGACGCTGGGGCCACAAGCCTCTGGGCCGGGGAGTCTCAGGGGGCCTCAAGGGGCACATCATCATCGTATCCCTGGACTACGGCGTGGCTGGGGTCAATTTACCAGCCGGTACTACAGTATATACGAGCAGGGGCGTCACAAGGGGTAGGAAAGTGGGACTGAGTTACCAGGGCCCAAGGTGGAGGGGCCCTAATAACTTTAGCTATTGAAAAATAGCAGATCTACAAGCTCACAGCGCGGCACCGAGTGCCGCGCTGCGAGCTGGTATATCTGCTATTTTTGAAAAGTTGTGAAAAATTTGTGTGCAAATCTTTGAATATATGTATTTTTTAAGCGAACATTTGTAACAAAGTTTTGCTTCTGGGGGGTCCCTGGAACTCAATATTTTGAGATGGGGTTCCGTCACCCCGTGGCCAAATACATACCATTTTGGGGGTCCTTCACATGAAAAGGTTTGAGCTCCACTGACATAGAAACACAGGTTTTTAAAAAAAAACTCAGAAGGATTTGAAATATTCAAAGATTTTCATGATTTTTCAAAAATAGCAGATCTACAAGCTCGCAGCGCGGCACTCGGTGCCGCGCTGTGAGCTTGTATATCTGCTATTTTTCAATAGTTAAAGCACAGGGGCCCCGCAGTGAATCCTTGTACCCAGGGCCCATAATTTGGTGTGACGCCCCTGCCCATCAGATAACGTGAGCCAGGACATTCCTGAGTTGTTGCCCCTCTCTCTCTCTCCTCCGGGGCTTCTGTGGGGATTCATCCGTAACGTCGGGGGGAAACGTCTCCTTCGGAATGAGATTTTCAACGGGATCCGGCCGGGACACTGGCTGAACCTGGAAGAGTTCAGGTGGTTATGAGAAAGGTTCCCAGGTCGATCCCTGGCTACCCCCATGGCTTTATGTCGAAGTGTCTTAGCACAGGGGTCTTCAACGTTTGCAGGCCAAGGACCCCTTAGTTGAGAGAGAGAGATGAAGCAGGGACCCCCACAACCTTTTCATAGATTCCATATTTTCATTGTTTGACAGCACAATCATCGGTGTATTTTGGATTCATGTCAATTTGTGTTTTCAGATATTTAACCACTTGAGCCATCATTACCTAATTAACTTGACCTTTTTTTCTCTGTACTTAGTCTGCTCTTTTTCCCTTCTACCCCAAACCTCTTTGCCGAAAATAGCCGATCTACAACTTGGAGATCTGCGATTTTGGGTACAGTTCTCAGAATATGGACACTAGGGTTCAAGTTGTTAATATAAAAACGATTGGAAGATTTGGAGGACCCCCTGTAGTAACTCTGAGGACCCCCTAGGGGTCCCCGACCCCCTGTTGAAGACCCCTGTCCTAGCAAGATACACCAAACCCGTAACTGCTCTTGATGAGCAGGTTGGTGCCTTGCACGGTTGATTCCACAATCAGCGTCTGAATCTCTGTGTGTGAATGGGTGAATGTAACGCATATTGTAAAGCGCGTTGTATAAAAAGGCGTTATAGAAATGCCTTTATTTCTAGAAGTGTTTCCATAACATTACAAAATCGCACCTGTGCATCACATGGTATCAAAAATGACACACGTGCATTTCTCCTTGTATGGGCCGTTCTGTCCGTGACATTTGAGTTATCTCAAAAATATTTTAACCATCAGTTCTACCAGACGTCAACAAAAAGAAACCCTGCAAACTAACATTTACACATCAATGCTTGCAATACACGGCAGGGCATGCATAACTAAGTGCCACATCAGTTTGTTTGAAACAACTTAACAAAAAAGCTGAGTTCAAACCCCTTTTCCCTTTTTTCCCTTTATGGTTTTCCTGTAACACTCTTGGACGTTGGCAGGAGTCTTCCTCCTCGGCGTCTGGATCAGCGGGTTCATGGCATGTCTGCCGTCTGGCCGCTCCCTGTCCCCTGAGCCTCGCCGCTACGCGCTGCATAAGAGTATCTTTGTGATGCGTGCATGCATGGAACAGGCTGATACTGTGCTGCACCAGAAGCTCGCGTCTGGTCTGGTAGCCATCTCTCAACCCTGTGTGCTTGGCGCGGGCAGGCAGGGGCGTCGCACCACATTCTGGGCCCTGAGTACAAGGATTCAATGTGGAGCCCCCCAGTGAATGTTCTTCATAGGGGGAGGGGATTTAACCCATTTAGACTGGGAACACGACACGTGATTTATTATGCGTTATTTTGTGCTTTAACTAATGAAAAATATTAGATATACAAGCTCACAGCGAGCTTGTAGATCTGCTATTTTTGAAAAATCTTGAAAAAATCCTCTTTGAATATTTCAAATGCTTAAGGTGTTTTGAATGTTTTTATATCAGTGGTTCTCAAACTTTTTCATGTCAAGGACCCCCAAAATGATATGTATATGTATTTGGCCACGGACCACCATCTCAAAATATTTTGTTCCAGGGACCCCCAGAAGCAACATTTTAGTTACAAATGTTTGCTTAAACAATACATATTCAAAGATTTGCACACATTTTCACGACTTTTCAAAAATAGCTAAAGTATAAAA
The DNA here is from genome assembly GCF_963921795.1 of Nannobrachium achirus. Classification (NCBI taxonomy): domain Eukaryota; kingdom Metazoa; phylum Chordata; class Actinopteri; order Myctophiformes; family Myctophidae; genus Nannobrachium; species Nannobrachium achirus. The sequence continues at coordinate 61,693,313 of NC_137823.1, forward strand.
TAATTAAGGCCCCTCCACCTTGGGCCCTATAACTCAGTCCCACTCCCCCCCCCCCCCCCCCCCCCCCCCCTGTTACGCCCCTGTGCGCGGCTGCGTGCATGCATACTTGCATGCGTGCATACATTTGTCTCTGTCTTTATGTATGTCTGATGGTATGTTTCTCTCTCTCTCTCTCTCTCTCTCTCTCTCTCTCTCTCTCTCTCTCTCTCTCTCTCTCTCTCTATCTCTTCCTCGCTGCAGAGAGAGGTCATTATTGAAAAGGTCCTCTGCACAGATGAGTCATTTATACTGGACAATACTGGACAATTGCTGTCACAAAGTGGACAAACGTCAACATTTGTGCTCCAACCGGGCAATGCCAGAGTCTTCTAATCAGAGAGTCCTGCCACTGCGGGGTCAGAAACAGCGCTGGTCACATGGTTCATTGTCACTTTACACCTCAGAGACTTCAATGCATTTTGTAAACTTCCAGTTCGCCGTTTGTCACTATACGCCAATAGATGTGTGCGTAGAAGACCTGGCCCCATGAAGTGAACGGGAGTGACACAACTCTCCGTAGGTAGAAGGCTCTGGGCGATGCCATGCGCTTTCATCTCCAGTTCCAGCTGTCCACTGCGTGCATCTGCCAAACACCAGCGTTTTGTTGTCTGTTGTTCCCCAACACACAGAAAAAGAAAGCCCTGCAACAAACAGCTGCATTGCAGTGTATTGGTTGAAAACAAAGGGGCACAGTCACAGATGTCTGAACGGATCTCCATAATTTGCCTTTTTCTTGCAGTTCAATCCCCAGACGATGCATGGTTCCTGGGGGTTGCAGGGGGGCATGGTCTGTGGTCAGAAATGGGCCTCAAAGTGATTTGTTTTCAGAGCCACATCCTGCCTCTTGTGTTCTGGACGTTCATTAAGGAACTTCCTGTCATTCCGGAGTGACAGATTACATGTTAATGGATTGAGTGACAGATTACATGTTAATGGATTGAGATATTGAGTGTTGTGGGGAAAACTTAGATGGAGATCAGAGGCACATTCCATTTCATCAGCGCTTTGTCCAAAGGCTCGGGAATGTCACTCGTAATTAAAGCAGCACTCACATTTCTGCACAGTCAAAGGAGTTGACAGTCAAAAGAAGTTAGATAGATAGATAGATTTACTGCATGTGTACCAGTGATGGGACTACTGTAACACTACTACTTTTTTGCAATGTAACGTAACTAGTTTCTTTCTCAACATGTTATAGTTATTTACATTTTAATGGCCACATTAAAGGTAGGGCAAGTGATTTAATTTAATTTAAATAATAACAAAATGGGTCTATGTTCTGATAGTACTAGTTACTATAGAGTGTTATGTTCTGATAGTACTAGTTACTATAGAGTGTTATGTTCTGATAGTACTAGTTACTATAGAGTGTTATGTTCTGATAGTACTAGTTACTATAGAGTGTTGTTCTGATAGTACTAGTTACTATAGACTGTTATGTTCTGATAGTACTAGTTACTATAGAGTGTTATGTTCTGATAGTACTAGTTACTATAGAGTGTTATGTTCTGATAGTACTAGTTGCTATAGAGTGTTGTTCTGATAGTACTAGTTACTATAGACTGTTATGTTCTGATAGTACTAGTTGCTATAGAGTGTTGTTCTGATAGCACTAGTTACTATAGAGTGTTATGTTCTGATAGTACTAGTTGCTATAGAGTGTTGTTCTGATAGCACTAGTTACTATAGAGTGTTATGTTCTGATAGTACTAGTTACTATAGAGTGTTATGTTCTGATAGTACTAGTTACTATAGAGTGTTATGTTCTGATAGTACTAGTTACTATAGAGTGTTATGTTCTGATAGTACTAGTTACTATAGAGTGTTATGTTCTGATAGTACTAGTTGCTATAGACTGTTATGTTCTAATAGTACTAGTTACTATAGACTGTTATGTTCTGATAGTACTAGTTATATATAACTAGTTACTATAACTAGTTACTATAGAGTGTTATGTTCTGATAGTACTAGTTATATATAACTAGTTACTATAACTAGTTACTATAGAGTGTTATGTTCTGATAGTACTAGTTATATATAACTAGTTACTATAACTAGTTACTATAGAGTGTTATGTTCTGATAGTACTAGTTATATATAACTAGTTACTATAACTAGTTACTATAGAGTGTTATGTTCTGATAGTACTAGTTATATATAACTAGTTACTATAACTAGTTACTATAGAGTGTTATGTTCTGATAGTACTAGTTATATATAACTAGTTACTATAACTAGTTACTATAGAGTGTTATGTTCTGATAGTACTAGTTATATATAACTAGTTACTATAACTAGTTACTATAGAGTGTTATGTTCTAATAGTACTAGTTACTATAGACTGTTATGTTCTGATAGTACTAGTTACTATAGAGTGTTATGTTCTGATAGTACTAGTTACTATAGACTGTTATGTTCTGATAGTACTAGTTACTATAGACTGTTATGTTCTAATAGTACTAGTTACTATAGACTGTTATGTTCTGATAGTACTAGTTACTATAGACTGTTATGTTCTAATAGTACTAGTTACTATAGACTGTTATGTTCTGATAGTACTAGTTACTATAGACTGTTATGTTCTAATAGTACTAGTTACTATAGACTGTTATGTTCTGATAGTACTAGTTACTATAGACTGTTATGTTCTAATAGTACTAGTTACTATAGACTGTTATGTTCTGATAGTACTAGTTATATATAACTAGTTACTATAACTAGTTACTATAGAGTGTTTGTCATGGCAAAAAAGCACTTTCAGTTTTGGCGGCGCTCCTCCACCAAAACTGTTGGGTGACAAGTTTTCCTCCAATCAGGATAGAGTGGGTGCCTTCCTCCAATCATGGTGGAGTGGGGGCGGGCCTTACGCGCACCCAAGGCCTGCCCCCACTTTATCATGATTGGAGCCGACAACTTCAGAGGCTTAAAGGTTCATTATGATCCGACTTCTAGTCTCCCTTTATAGCCATGTCTGTGACTTCCCCCTCCGCTCGCCACCGCTCGGTGCGGGCAGCGGGGCTACTCCATAGACCAGGGGTGCCCACACTTTTTTGACGTGAGATCTACTTTTAAAATGACTAGCTCAACATGATCTACCCATCCAAAATGTTTTAGCTGAGGGCCTGAGGGGGGCTTTGAAATGGTAGCACTGTCGTTACGTTTTAGACAAACACACTTACTGTAAGGGGGAAATACATGCAGGGAAATACTGGGGAAAATTTCTTCATCCCATTCTGTATGGAAGTGGTAGGTTTTGGGGTTCTTTGTAATGTTACTGACTCTTGAACAAAGTATTTTTGCATTGGTTTGCCTACTTTAGAAGCCATGAAGGGAGCTGACAGGCCCTTCTTGATGTTATATTGACATATTATTTTTATATTTTAATTATATAGTTTTAGAGGCATGTCATGTGGTCTACCTGCACACTCTTGGTGATCTACTGGTAGATCACAATCTACCTTTTGGGCACCCCTGCCATAGACTGTTAAACATAAATGGACAGAGACACGCCTTTGGTTCCTACAGACCAATAAATGAAGCCTATTTTTCCAGCAAGTGCAAATCCGTTGTAACCTTGTGCTTCAGCAACATGAAAATGTGTACATACATTTTGAAGCAAAATAAATAATTACCGTAAAGGTAATGCAAAAGTAATTCATTATAAAGTAAAGTAACTAGTTACTTTTTGAGAGCAATAACTAGTAACTATACTGTAACTAGTAACTTTTTTAAAGTAACATTCCTAACAATCATGCGTTCAAAGATTTGCGTGGGTTGCGACGCGTTGTGGTTTTGTTCGTAGATAGGCTATCTTCATGTCATGAAGAATAAATCAAGCTATGTCAGGAGTTGCAATCATCTTAATTTTTCACATGATGGTGGCACTGCTCGCACAAACCATAACTTGTATAGGATGGCCAGCATGTCCGGGTTATGAAAGAATGACTGGCATGTTCTCTCCTGATGGATGAGAAGTCTATTGATGTAGCATTCCTTTTGATGCCTGCGTTAGGAATGTTGTCTTTTAGTGAAGCTGTAAGGAGGACAAAGGATTTATTTCTACATTCCGACACAGAACTTGTATCTCGGTGCACAAGGTCATACCTAATGCCACACGCCGGTCTTTGAAAAGCGTGGTGAATTGTTCCATCTGTCCAATCATCATGCCTAAAAGTGCTGCTGAAATATCACTTCAGTCTTTGTACGTAAGGATTTAAATGCTTACATGATTACATAATATTTTTTGTCAGAGGACCACACTAAACTGAAACGGCCCTGCATGGTCAGTTTGCTGAAAACCAATGGTTTAAGATGAGAAGCTTGGATCATCGAATATGAACTTCACCATGGAATTTGATCATACCTGCAGACACATTTAAGCCCTAACGTTTAGACAAACATACTGTACACCAGTAAGACTCCCTAATCGGGAGATAAGCGACCGTCAGGTCGCAGCGTGATTTTAGGCCAATATGTGTAGGAGAAGTGTCCAAAAATGTGTTTGTAAAAAGCGGCCTGATGGTGGCGCTATATGGGACTGATCCATGTTGATGAGATGAGTGTAGACGCGACCGAGTATTTCCCGGTGAATCTGTGCGCAAAGGTGGGGGCTTGGGAGTGTGGGGGACATGCACCACCACTACTATTGCTGATGATGATGAGGTTATATAGCATAGCTTTTATGTATTGAAAATGAGAGGCACTCTTGCCGATTTAGGAAGAGACTCGTCTCCAATTGCAAGATATTTAAAAGTTATTTGGGGCCATGATGATGATGATATCCTTTTCTTCCCACAACTAGACTAAGGATTTTATATTGTCTGTGTTATTGTTTACAACCACTGAACCACAATTATTCACGTGTGGCAAGATTCACTCGTTTTTAGTAGGCTATATAGTGTAGGCTTAGAAGAAGCCTTTTCAGAAGTTAATTTAATGATTTCCATTTAATGATTCCCTTTATCCTCATCTAATGCACCGTATGCACGCTGTTTAAAGGCTGTGTAGGCTTTTCAGAAGTTAATTGAATGTTTTCCATTTGCGCTAATGCACGCAACTGTTTTCGCCAGGTTTTAAGGTCTTATTTTAGTTGTTTCTCATAAGCTCGCAACCCTCCTTGCCCATCGGCCCCCACCTTTGCGCACAGATTCACCGGGAAATACTCGGTCGCAGTGTAGACATACTGTGTACCGATTTGCGTGATTTTAAGGCAAAATCTGTAGGAGCAGTGTCCAAAAATGTGTTTGAAAAAATCGGCCTGATGGTGGCGCTATATGGGACAGATCCATTTTGATGACATGAGTGTAGACATACTGTGTAGCGATTCGCGTGATTTTAGGGCAAAATCTGTAGGAGTAGTGTCCAAAAATGTGTTTTTAAAAATCGGCCTGAAGGTGGCGCTAAATGGGACAGATCCATGTTGATGACATCAGTGTAGAGCAAGTGTGTACCGATTTGCGTGATTTTAGGGCAAAATTTGTAGGAGCAGTGTCCAAAAATGTGTTTTAAAAAATCGGCCTGAAGGTGGCGCTAAATGGGACATATCCATGTTGATGAGATGATTGTAGACATACTGTGTAGCGATTTGTGTGATTTTAGGGCAAAAATTGGAGGAGCAGTGTCCAAAAATGTGTTTTGCAAGAATCGGCCTCATGGTGGCGCTAGACGAGGGCCATGTGAGAATTGATGGGTGGAGGTTGTAGTTTGGCAGGCAAGGAGTGTGTGTGCAAAATTTGCCATGGATCGGGGCAACCGTTGCGGAGATATGAGCAGGGCAAAAGTGTGACGTGTGACGTGTGACGGAGGGACGGACGGACAGACAGACAGACAGACAGCCGGTGGAGGTTTTGATAGTAAGTGCGACCTGACGGTCGCAATAAAGTAAACTATCCTCACAATCCATCCTTTAGTGACTGATAGTGTTCATTGACTTTATTCAAATGTCTTGAGACCGATCAAAGAGTATGTCCACTACCTAGGGCTGTCACGAGTATGACATTTTACATGATGATTAATTGTGAGTCAAATACTTGCGATTAACGATTTAATTGTGTTTTGGTCGTTGACAATTACATTTCTGTTTGGCTTGTAGGCTTTGAAGTTGCACATGGCAGATGGCAGATATGCACATGGCAGATATGCACATGGCAGATATGCGCATCGCAACGCGTTGTGAGCTCTGGGGAAGAAGCGCGTGTTTTTCTTTTTTGTTTGTTTTTTCCTTTTTTTTTTTTTTTTTTATCCCACGATTTTGTAACCCATTTTTTCACCCAGTGCCAATTGCCTATGTAATCCTGGGCTCTGCTCTCCCTCTGCAGCGCCTGGGGAGACAACAGACTGACCTCATGCTTCCTTCAATGCATGAGTAGTCCAAGTTGTTTCTTTTCACCTGACAGTGGGGATTCCCCGGGATGGACGTAGCACGTGGAAGGAACACGTTATTCCAACTAGTTCCTTTCCCCTCCATCAAGCGCCCCGGCTGGCCAGGGGGAGGCATTATTGAGACCAGGATTACTGCATGTTTTTGTGAGGGTATCAACCCTAGGAGACACGGGGAGAACATGCAAACTCCACACAGAAAGGCCCTATCGCCGACCCCACCTAGGGTGTGGGCGCTGATGACGCGGAGGGAGAAACACGCCCCCAGCACCCACAGCGTCCCCCGGCGGGAATCGAACCCAGGACCTTCTAGCTGTGAGGCGAAGCGCTAACCACTGCGCCACCGTGCCCCCCCCCCCGCGTGTTCTATGGCTCTCTGGGGAAAGTATGGCTGTTTGAAACTATAAACATTTCTCAACATGGAAACAATTATGACGATTATGCAAAATAATTGCGATTAGACGATTATGTAATAATTGCGACAGGCCTACTACCACTACCTGTTCTGTTATAGTAGGTAAACCTTTCTTGCCCCCCATGTGTCCTCTCTATGCCCTTCATTTGCACATCTGTCCCTTCTTCTCTCCCCCTCTGGCGTTCTCCAGTTGTCAGGCTGTGTGTTCATCAGCAGCTCCTGGAAGCGAGGAGATCTGATCGCTGTTGACATGTGAAGTACTGTAGTTGACATGTGAGGTACTGTAGTTGGCCCTGTTGACATGTGAGGTACTGTAGTTGACATGTGAGGTACTGTAGTTGGCCCTGTTGACATGTGAGGTACTGTAGTTGGCCCTGTTGACATGTGAGGTACTGTAGTTGGCCCTGTTGACATGTGAGGTACTGTAGTTGACCCTGTTGACATGTGAGGTACTGTAGTTGGTGGATGAGAGACGGCCGTCTAATGTGTTGCTGAGAGACACAGGTTTCAGGCCCTGGCTGATATTCACTCCTTCCGGTGCCCAAGCTAGACGGTGAGAGCTGCGCCTTGGCTTGGACTGTGTTTGAAGGTGGGGTCTGACAGAGGTAGTGCAGGGGTGGATCCCTGGGTGCTACGAAGAGCCAGGTTCCTTTGAGTTGTACGGAGATTAGCGCACAGCGGCTATACGCTTCCATCCAGGTTTTAAGCAGGTGTTTCATACGCCGCGAGTCAGCTCTACTGTGAGTGATATTTAACAAACTTGAGATATCTTTTTGTTTTTCGTATTACTTGTAATGTCACCGTGATTTCCCAATCGTGATTATCTCTCCTTGTCTGCGTTACAGTGGACAGACAACTGTCTGCGTTACAGTGGACAGACAACTTCTTCACACAAATGCCACTATGGTTCACATAGTTTCCATTAACTTTTTTGCTGCCATTTTAAACATAGCTGAACTAAGCAACTGCCAAATTGTCCTTACCTTTTAACGTGGGCACATCTGTACATGTAACATGTACCAGCGTTGTAGACCGGACCACAGCTTTCGAAAAAACAATCCCATTGGAAAAAGACATATCAGGCTGTATCTGCCACTGTTTGCATAAAAAAGGCCGTCACTGTGCGCTATGGTCCTGCGAGGGCACGTCGCGCACATAGCAGATGATATGTGCGCAGATCATATGCCAGGCGGGTAAAAAAATCTGCGTGAAAAAAGACCATTCTATGGCCGTGCAGCTCCTTCCTTGTTTACAATGCAAACCTATGGGAGCGGAGCTATGATTGGGCCTTAGACTGGATACAGAAACATAGATCTGGTCAAAACAGGAATTACGGCCGGATACAGTTAGGAGGCGGGCCTAAAGAGTCCGAATCGGCTATGGGGCTGTTAAGTATGACATCATTTTGTAGGCAGAGGAGAATTTCTGCCCCCAGTTTCCGTGAATCTTTTTACTATTTTTACTATTTACACATTTTTCTTCTCTTTGTTGTTGAAAGGAAAGTGTTAGAATTATACTTTAGTCATTATTTTTGTCTTGGATCTGTTGAAAATAGCGAGGGACAGAAAATGCTCTGGGGGCAGATTCTCCTCTGCCTACAAAATGATGTCACAGCTTAAAAGCCCCATAAACAGCAATCATACTTTTAATTGTTTCATAATGATTAAAGCTAATTACATTTCCGGGATCTACGGGCATAGCAGGGCGGTACAGCGGGAAATCTCCGGTTTCGACGGGGATAGCAGGAAATGATTTAAGGTAATTGCTCAGTGAATATACAATATGGAAATACTGACTCACTCCTGCAATCTTAAAATGACCCAGGATCAGTCCTCAAACAGTGCAGGGTGAATGCCCAAAATAGCTTCAGAAATGTCAGAAATTTGCATTAGTATCCCAAGAAGGGAAATTCTTAGGGATGCGGTATCGGTACTCGCGGTATCGGTACTCGCGCCGATACAACCCTATTTTGCTGTACTCGTACTCGCCCGATACTTCTAACGGCAGCGGCCGATACCGAACAGGGGCGTCACAAGGGGGAGAAAAGTGGGACTGGGTTACTGGGGCTCAAGGTGAAAGCCAGGGCCTTAATTATTTTATACTTTTGCTATTGAAAAATAGCAGATATGCAAGCTCACAGTGCCGCACTGCAAGCTTGCAGATCTGCTATTTTTTAAATTCCCCATGAAGAACATTGCGGAGCCTGACTGTCATACTGGTAATTGTGGTCACAATGACCCACAGCGGGTGCACGCTGAACGGAGTGAACGCTGGCATTCAGCTGCAGCAGGCTGTCTGTCTGTCTTTCTGCTGCTTCAACATGAGTAGGCCTACATTGAGTGATTTAGCAGCATCATTCATCATTCATTAATCTTAAAACTTGCTACGATGCAAAGTTTGTCTGAGTGCTTTGCCTTTGATGGAGAAATCAAATCCAAAAAAGGCGACTGGATGTGAATCACTCACTCATTACCTCGGCAGCTCGGCTCGAGCCTGTTGCATCAGTGTGATCCGCTCATCTGAAGAATAATCCATTTTGAGGTGAGATTTTGAGAACATGGAGAAAGTAGTCTCAGTCATAAGTTGGCTGCGAATGCCATAAATAATGGTTTAAAGTAGGCCTAACAGTGATGAGAGATGAGCGAGATGAGAGAGGTCGCTTAACGAGAGGAGTCCTGTCAGTCCAGCTGCGCTGCTGTGCGCTGTGCTGGGGAGTTAATTGGTACTTGCCCTAGTTTTACGTCTTTCACTGGTGATGTAATCAATTATTTTGGAGCAGATTCCAATAGTATAAACATTATTAAAAGGCTTTCATATACTCTTGATATCTTTTTCAAATAAGGTTTAGCCTAATAGATTGAAATGTGCTAGATTTAGGCTATTTTCTGCTTGTTAATGTCAATAAATAAATTCATCAATTAATTTTCAGTTATCCGAATAGGTTTCAAAATTGTCGTGTACATGTCAGTGAAATTAGTCGCTAGGAACATCCCTAATGTTAAGATTTGTGAGGATGACAACACATTGTTTTGTATTATTAATTGTACTCGTATCGGTACTCGGTATCGGCGAGTACTCACAATGAAGTACTTGTACTCGTACTCGGTCAGCAAAAAAGTGGTATCGGGACATCCCTAGAAATTCTCACATTTTGCTCCTTGGCTGAAAACGGAGGAGTATCCCTGCCCATAATGGAAGTAGCTGTGTGAGGGAAAGTATGATCTTCTTTGTGACATGAAATGAAAACAAGATGGAATGGATTATGAACCACTATGGCCTTTAACACTGTCTCCAGTCCATTCAAATATGATGAGAACAAGGCATAAAGTGCCAAAGCATGGATGTAGCCAAGAAGCTTGATTTATGTCATCACAAGGTCTCCTATACATTCATATGTTGGAAATATGTTTTCTTTTTAAACAGGTGTTGATCTAATTCACAGAAAAGAAAAAATAAATAAAAGAAAAAAAACATGCATTATCCAATAGGGTTGTGGGAAAGTAGTCATGCATTGCAGACAATTATTTTGATGGAGGAGACTGCATTTTTTCCACAGTAAGTCCAAGAACGATAGAGCGACTCGGTAATGTAATCTGAACACAGGGACCTTTCACTTTCTCTTTTGGATGCCTCTGAAAGGAGAACACATATATTTCAGCCCCGGCACCTGGAAGGCCCTACAGTAAGATATGAATGTATAAGTCAAAGAGAATTTGGGAAACAGAGCTCAGCACTCTCCTCCAGGCCAAACCCCTGCTTCCATTTGCCAATGACGTCTGGGCCCCCGACAGCAACGCATCAACGGCATCTTTGTAGGAGAGAGCGATGTAGGAGAATCAACTCTTTGACTCTTGGCCCATTTCATGTGCAGCACGTCGTACTCGTACGGTATGGTGTGGTAGGTGTTCCTACCTACCGTACACGTTGGTGCTTTTTCGGACGTCCTGCAAGCGGGAGGACCCCGCGAGCCGTCTGCCAGGTCAAAGCGCCCGTGGACAAGTTGAGCCTACTGTCAAACATGGCGACTTCTTGCGTCGTGACGAGCCAGCATTCCGACCGGGCCAAGTCTTAGAGGGGGCCAGATATTTCTGAGGGGGTGTAGAATGGTTCAGAAGAGGGAGGGCGGACGGACGGGCTTGCATTAGGAGTGCGTCTCAGCCAAGTGAACCATCCTCCTCCAAAAACAATATTGAACAAGAAGGTCAGGTTTGACATGCTACTGGCCGGGGTTCAGACATGGGGGAGCACGAGTTTAATGAAATTAAAATTAACCTTTGCTTAGAGACACCAGCAGGGCCCTCCAACTCCCACTCCTGGTTAAATCATCAGCTATAAGCATTACCAGATTGTTAAAGTGTGTTAGTGTAATACAGTGTACTCCCACTCAGACAGGTTGTGTGTGTGGACCCCTTTGTGATGTAATCTCTCGCCCCAAATCAACCAGCATTAAATAATAGCACATGACGGGCCACACTTGAGCAGTGCTTCGATGCACACTGCTGGTGTGCTGTGAGAAGTCCAGGTGTGCCTTTTAGGACAGGGGTTTTCAAAGTGGGTGACAGGGCACCCTGGGGTGCCGTGACGGCAGTCCAGGGGTGCTGTGAGATAATTTGATTATATTTGGAATTTATTTGGACACTTGAAAAAATATTTAGTGTAGTGTAATTTTAAACTTGAAGTACAAAGTAATTTTCAGTCAGTTCTAACCAAAATGGCTAATCGCAACATAATCACTAAAATATCGTCACTGTCAGGCAGAAACCTTGTATCTCCAAGTTTCGAATGTGTACGTCTTTTGGTAAAGCAAAGCCTTGCTTCATCATACAACGCTGTCGCACAAAACTAGTGAAAACAGCAGATCTACAAGCACACAACGCCTCACATCACCAAATTAACTAATAGTATGCATATTTATAGCATTATTGCGACCGTCAGGTCGCAGTTACCATCAAAACCTCCACCGGCTGTCAGCCTGTCAGTCAGTCAGTCTGTCCGTCACACGTCACGTCACACTTTTGCCCTACTCATATCTCCGCCACCGTTGCCCCTATCCATGCCAAACTTAGTTTGAACACACATTCCTTGGCTGCCAAACCACAACCTCCACCCCTCATTTCTCACATGGCCCTCTTCTAGCACCACCATGAGGCCGATTCTTGCAAAACACATTTTTGGACACTGCTCCTACAGATTTTGCCCTAACATCACACAAAGCGGAACACAATATCTCTACGTCACGTCAAGTCACGTCATCAACATGGACCTGCCCCATTTCCCATGTTCCCTCCTGATTGGCTACCATTGCCTTCTAAAGTTTGTGTATGCGACCTGACGGTCGCTTGTCTCCCGATTAGGGAGTCTTACTGGTGTCAGCGTGCCTCCTGTTTGTGGTTGTAACAAGGTTGGTATAGTTGGTGGCCATTGCTATGTGTTGCACGTAGTTATTATACGTAGTTATTTCAAACACCTTTGAGCTCCCTGTGAGACAAAGAAAAGGGAAAAATACAGGAGACGGGGACAGAAATGTGTATCTGTACCAGGTTATCGGTGAGGAGGACGCACCTTGTGGAGTTTTTTTTTTGTATTTGTGAAGTTGTACTTGTCATTCCAATAGCATCATACAAGCTTACACATTATGACTCTCATTTTTATAATCACAACTGATAACTGGATGAATATTGAGTCCAGGGGGAATGTCCCAAGTCGTCCCATGTTGGATGTCCGTTACTGTATACATGTGCTGTTCCATGGTGTTATAATCTTCTTTGGAGGACACAGAATCACACCTGAAGTTTTTTTTTTTTTTTTTTTTTTTTTATAATTTTTATCCCACGATTTTTGCAACCCATTTTTCACCCAGTGCCAATTGCCTATGTAATCCTGGGCTCTGCTCTCCCTCTGCCGCGCCTGGGGAGACAACGGACTGACCTCATGCTTCCTTCAATGCATGAGTAGTCCAAGTTGTTTCTTTTCACCTGACAGGGGGGGGCATTATTGAGACCAGGATTACTGCATGTTTTTGTGAGGGTATCAACCCTAGGAGACACGGGGAGAACATGCAAACTCCACACAGAAAGGCCCTATCGCCGACACCTGAAGTTCTTAAACATTACCTGTACATCTTAGTCACTCCATATATGGGCATTAAAGGGACACAGACAGGGTACACCGGGTACTCTGACAACAGGTACAACGGGTATCGCATAACCAGGTGGGGCGTGCATTTCCAACTTGCGTTGTTCCCCACTTGCATCGTTCCTACGTCTATAAGATAGATTTGCACATCATGGTAAGATATACCGTTAAATGGGAATTGAGTATCACAAATGTGCAGGAGAGGTAGGAAAACTACGCAGATTCGCTGAAAAGGCAACAAAAAATGTTGGTGCGCGTGACAAAAAAATTACAAGAATCCCCTTTTGTCAATGACAAATTCCCAGATCATTTACTGTATATTTGCTGTAAAACCCCCCAAAAAATCTATTAATATTAATCCTAATAAGTGTTGGCATCTTGTTACCCTTCCAGAGAGACTGATGACATTGCGTTGCATTTCACCTCGGACCAGAGCAGACGATATCCTTGTGGCGTGGCAGAGTCCCAGGCCTTCACACGTCCTGCAAACACCATGAACAGCTTATGAATCACACATACAGTTTTTCAACACATATACAGTATACTGTACTGTACAGCATGTGAGGGCCTTGCAGTCTTCAGATCTGGGTCAGCGCTGTCTCAGGGGCTCATATCTCACTCGCTCATATTTACCAACTGCATGCCAGGGACGTCACACCAAATTCTGGGCCCTGGGGGTACAAGGATTCACTGCGGGCCCCTGTGCTTTAACTATTGAAAAATAGCAGATATACAAGCTCACAGCGCGGCACTCGCGAGCTTGTAGATCTGCTATTTTTGAAAAATCATGAAAATCTTTGAATATTTCAAATCCTTCTGATTTTTTTTATTTTTTTTTGAAAAACCTATGTTTCTATGTCAGTGGAGCTCAAACCTTTTCATGTGAAGGACCCCCAAAATGGTATGTATTTGGCCACGGGGTGACGGAACCCCATCTCAAAATATTGAGTTCCAGGGACCCCCCAGAAGCAAAATTTGAGTTACAAAATAATGTTCGCTTAAAAAATACATATATTCAAAGATTTGCACACATTTTCACGACTTTTCAAAAATAGCAGATCTACAAGCTCGCAGCTGTGAGCTTGTATATCTGCTATTTTTCAATAGCTAAAGTATAAAATAATTAAGGCCCCCTCCACCACCTTGGGCCCTAGTAACTCAGTCCCACTTTCCTACCCCTTGTGACGCCCCTGCCAACTGCTGTTTGAAGCGCTGTGGCGCGCGTGTGGGTCTGCGAGCGCACGCTGCTGCCACACTGCCCTCGTCCACAGAGGTCGTCGTGAACGTCTGGACGAGGGGCTGTTGAGAGGAAATGCCTCCGAAACTGGCCTCCTTTTCCTCGCGGGCATCTGCCAAAGATCACCTGGGTCTGTTTGGGTCTTCTGTTATCGGGGCTGCATGGGGCCGGGTGGGGGGGGGGGGGAGGGAGGGAGGGAGGGGTTAGTGGATCACTGGGTGAGTGAGGGAGTGAGCAGCCTCCTAAAGCCTCCCTTACACTGTAGCATACAACAGGCCTATAAGGGCCGGCTTTACAATGCCACTGAAATCTAGCCTGAATCAGATCTGAATCACTTCAAAAGTGGAATCCGAATCCGATTTTTTTTAAATCCAAACATGTCACATTCAGGTCACATGAAATCCGATTTTGAAAAACCACATCCAGAGGTAGTTTCAAATCCGATCCATATCGGATCTGAGGACATCTGACTCAGTCTGAAAGCAGCAACCACATCCACCCCATTGACTTATATGCAGGTCACATTCAAGTCACATCAAACTGGCCCAAGCGTCACTTGCTGCGCGAGCAGCGCGACCCGATCGCGGCTGTAAATTACATCATTACAGAGCGCGAGTATTTACTATTTGATTACAGCGCACTGAGCACATGAGAAAAACAAAAGAGAAGAGAGAAAACACGTGAGCTAAACAGTGAAAACGAGAGAGAAGAGCGAAACACAAGAGTAAAGAAAAGAAGAGAGAAAAACAATAGTAACGTGTGTTTACTATGGTCTATTATGTCGCATTTCCTGAACGTAATCAGAACGTAATCAACCAGCGTCGTCGTAGTGACGTAACGTCATGACGCCTACGTCGTTACCACGGTAACCAAAGCATGCATGTCGCCGCAGGGCAGCTTTGGGCTAACGCTGTCTGAATGCACAGATCAGATCTGTGTCACTTGCAAATGCTGTGTGAAAACTCGGGCCAAAAGATCAGATTTGACAACCAAATCGGATTTGGGCTGCATTTGACTGCAGTGTAAAGCCGGCCTAAGGGCCTGGTGTCTGCTCCACAGTCACACAAACACTCTGGTCTCACTTCCTCGCTTGCACTCCGGTGTAACATCTTGGCAAACGCGCCGTTGTGAAGAAAAAAGAGTTGAGCCGGAAAGCAAAGCTCTCTGTCTACCGAGCTATCTCTGTTCCTACTCTGTCTACCGAGCTATCTCTGTTCCTACTCTCACCTTTGGTCATGAAGTGACCGAAAGTATAATGTTGCGGGTGCAACAGTCACCCGAGAGAGACTTGGAGTAGAACCGCTGCTCCTACACTTGGAAAGGAGTCAGCTTAGGTGGTTCGGGCATCTAGTACGGATGCCTCCCGAGCGCCTTCCTAGGAAGGTCCTCGATGCACGTCCCACTGGGAGGAGACCCCGTGGCAGACCAAAGACCAGATGGAAGGATTACATCTCCAAACTGGCTTGGGAACGCCTCGGTATGGTATACTCCCTGAGGGAGTGGAGGAAGTTGCTCGGGATAAGGAAATCTGGAAGTCTCAGTTGGAACTGTTACCCCCGCGACCCGATTCCGGATAAGCGGTTGAAGATGGATGGATGTTTTTGCCCAAGCTGACAATCACGGGCCCACTATACATTTAATTTGGAAAAGAGGGCAGAAGACGGTTATTCTTTAAAAAATATATATTAGAATCAACTTTTCAGAATCGAATTTTCAGAATTATTTTTTGCAAGCTCTGGGAATTGTGTCTCTATTCTCTGGCAAACATTCAGTGAAGATTGCAGCTCTCCAAGCTCCCAACATGTCATAATGCAACAAGTTGTGAGCTTGTAGATTGGCTATTTTTGGCGAAGAGAGATATGTGTTGAGGGGGGGGAAAGGGATCAGACCAAGTACAAACCACTGGGAGACCGCGGTCAACGACGTAACGACGGTTTAAAAGACAACTTTGTTTTTTTACAACAAGGGTTCATATTTTAGATTGTAATTAGAGAAATGAAAAAGTGAGTGTTAAAATGTTTTCATTTGCTTCGTTCTATTGTTTTATCGCGTTTACCTTGCTAAAATGTGGGGCATGCGTACGCATGGGGGCATGCGTACAAGTGGCTAAATATGTCTTTTTAGACACAATAAGCCAGCAGTTTCTTTATTGCTATTTACAGTAACACTTCTAGCCCCCATAAGTCACATCCAACCATGAAAGGTTGCATTGTATCTTGGGAATGGGCTCATTCTGTGTAAAATGACATATTTAGCCACTTGTACGCATGCCCCCAACCACTGAAATAAGAATCTCTAAAAAAATAGAAAGAAGTAAATGAAATAATTTTAACACTCAGCTTTTATATTCTTTAATTACAATCTAAAATATGAACCCTTGTTGTAAAAAAACTAAAGTTGTCCTTTAAAGGTGATACACCATGCATTTAAAAAGTATTTATGTCATATTGTTTATGTCCCAAAAACGTTTTTCAAAAGGTTTGAGGCTAAATTACCACTCCTGAATAGAGAGCCTCTCATTTTTTAATGGCTCTCAGAGCATTTTCAGCTGCAGTACCACCTTTGGCCTGAACTGCGCCACCCCCCCCAAAAATCTTTTTGAAAAAAATGTTTTTTTTTTAAAACACACGGCAGCAAATCTGGACAGTCTGTTTTGAGAACCCGTGGGATGCTTTTAACCTCCACCTTCCCAAAACCAGAGAAACACACAACGGTCTGAAATGGGACTTTGTGAGGATAGAAGGTGCTAGTGGGACCCCAAAAAAGGTTTTAAAATAGGAAAAGTGAATTTTCATGGTGTGTCACCTTTAAGCGGTTTTAATTGTTACAGTCAGATATCTCTGCCAGTTCAGCCGTCCAGATAAACATAAACAGTCCAAATAGAAAGTAATTTTGTACAAACAATGTTGGTGGTTCACTGATTCAGCCATAAATCCTTCAGTGTTCCCAGAATCAAAGCCTGATTGTGTACAGGTTTGTTTATGTTTTGTACGCCCCCAGATGGCTCCCATATACTGTCCTCACTTGGCACCCCTCCCTGCTCTGTTCTCACCCTGCCCTGCTTTTATGGAGGTGTAAATGAGGAGAGCAGTGAGACTGTGGTTGTCTATGAGGGACCAGCTGGCATTTGTTTTTGGGGGGATGGATGGAGGATGGATGTTAACTATTGAAAAATAGCAGATATACAAGCTCACAGCGCGGCACCAAGTGCCGCGCTGCGAGTTTGTAGATCTGCTATTTTTGTGAAATTGTGAAAATGTGTGCAAGAAACCCATGTTGTCAGTGAATACTGCTTTGGTCTCTTTTTGTAAGACACTTTATGTATATATACTTATATTTAATTCGCCCCCTCTATTGATGCAACTTCTTTTTTTGTACTGTACTGCTTGTTTTTTACTCTTATCTATCTTTTTCCTACTTCTCTGTAACTTTGTAAATAACTGTATACTGCTGTGCTACAACTGGACAACTGAATTTCCCCCTTGGGATAATAAAGGCATCTATCTATCTATCTATCTATCTATCTATCTATCTATCTATCTTCATGTGAAGGACCCCCAAAATGATATGAATTTGGCCACGGACCCCCATCTCAAAATATTGAGTTCCAGGGACCCCCCAAGAAGCAAAATTTGAGTTACAAATGTTCGCTTAAAAAATACATATTCAAAGATTTGCACACATTTTCACGACTAGCTAAAGTTACTAGGGCCCCTCCACCATGGGCCCTAGTAACTCAGTCCCACTTTCCTACCCCTTGTGACGCCCCTGCTCATTCGGCAGCTTAACCGCACACCGGTGTGAGTTCTCCCTGTACTCGATCGGCCGCAGGCAGGGGTGTCGCACCAGATTCTGGGCCCTGCTGGTTACAAGCATTCACTCACATTTTGTGCTTTAACTATTGAAAAATAGTGAAAATGAGTGCTGGTCTTTGAATGTTTCTGTGTCAGTGTGGTGCTCAAACATTTTCATGTGAAGGACCCCCAAAGTGATATGTATTTGGCCACGGACCCCCATCTCAAACTATTTAGTTCCAGGGGCCGCGCGGGAGCTAAATTTTAGTTACAAATGTTCGCTTAAAAGATACATAATTATATTCAAAGATTTGCACACATTTTCACGACTTTTCAAAAATAGCAGATCTACAAGCTCGCTGTGACCTTGTATATCTGCTATTTTTCAATAGCTAAACTATAAAATAATTAAGGCCCCTTCACCTTGGGCCCTAGTAACTCAGTCACACTCCAACGCCCCCCCCCCCCCCTCCCCTCCCCTTGTGACGCCCCTGACTACAGGTGTAAACAATGAACATGCGTGATCCCTGCCCAGCTCACACTCTTTCTGCAGCGCGCTCACATACGTAAGCATGCGCCACCACAGAGAGGGGCATCATGATCCTACACCGCACACGCGTCACTTACAGCCTCTTCCTGAAAAACTATGTCGCATTTCACACGTTCTTGAGATCTGAAAGCCCTGAAAGATGTGTTTACATAACTGTTGACCAAAAAAGCTTTAGGTCGTTATTTTTATTTGGTTAGTTCCTGTTATTTTGCACTTGGCTGTATTACGTGCCACATATACCAATAAAACAGCAGGGAATGAGGGTGATCTCTGTGGCAAAGTAGTTTTCTTTTTTTCTTTCTTTTTTTTTTAAATAAAGAAAAAGCCCATCCCAGCCTGGGCCACAGGGTAGTGGTCCAGGCACCTACTATATTATTCGCCCCCTCTATTGATGCACCTTCTCTTTATTGTCTCCACCAGCCGAAGGCTGAGGGAGAGTATGTTTTCCCCTCCGTCCGTCCGTCCGTCCGTCCGTCCGTGCGTGCGTGAGTCCGTCCGTCCGTCCGTGCGTGCGTGCGTGCGTCCTCGCAGTTTGTGAGCAGCTAATCTCAGTCACCGTTGGCCCGATCGCTGCCAAACTGAGCACACACACTCCCTGGATGCCAATCTAGAACCTCTGCCCCACATTTTTCAAATCAGCCTCATGGTGGCGCTATAACAGGCCGATTTGTGTGGCCTGGTTGTTACCAGCGAATCTCCGGCGCCGTTGGCCCGATCGCTGCCAAACTGAGCACACACACTCCCTGGATGCTAATTCAGAACCTCTGCCCCACATTTTTTAAATCAGCCTCATGGTGGCGCTATAACAGGCCGATTTGTGTGGCCTGGTGGAGACCTGTGCTCGGAAGAGCACTGCTTCTAGTTGGTACTGTACTGCTCTTGTTTTTTTTTTCCTCTTATCTATCTTTTTTTCTTACTTCTCTGTAACTTTGTAAATAACTGTATACTGCTGTGCTACAACTGGACAACTGAATTGCCCCCTTGGGATAATAAAGGTATCTATCTATCTATCTATCTACTGTAGGCTGGTAATCCAGCACTAGCAGCGTCGCAGGTTCGAGTCCCGATCCTGACGACATTTGCTGCGTGTCACCCCCCCATCTCTCTCCCGTTTCCTGTCAGCCAAAGGCAGAAAAAGTCCAAATATATATATATAAAATAAATAAAAAAGCCCAACCCTCTGATTTGATAAAAGTGCAACGTATAATATAAATGAAATAGTTTTTCATTTATAATACATTTTTACTCTTGTTTTTTTTTGCATAGAATTGTCGACACCTTCTGGGTCTTTCACACAATTGACCTGTCATGGATTCTGTCAGACTGACAGTGACAGTTATGGTGCTCATGTCCTTTGACCAGTCACTATCTCACTTCCTGTGACATCCAGTGATGACAGCCCCCCATGGATCAGGCATGACGTTATCAGCCACCCTGCGCGAAGCGGCTCTCTGTGGACCACACTGTCCTCCACAGGACGTTATCAGCCACCCTGCGCGAAGCAGCTCTCTGTGGACCACACTGTCCTCCACAGGACGTTATCAGCCACCCTGCGAGAAGCAGCTCTCTGTGGACCACACTGTCCTCCACAGGACGTTATCAGCCACCCTGCGCGAAGCGGCTCTCTGTGGACCACACTGTCCTCCACAGGACGTTATCAGCCACCCTGCGCGAAGCAGCTCTCTGTGGACCACACTGTCCTCCACAGGACGTTATCAGCCACCCTGCGCGAAGCGGCTCTATGTGGACCACACTGTCCTCCACAGGACGTTATCAGCCACCCTGCGCGAAGCAGCTCTCTGTGGACCACACTGTCCTCCACAGGACGTTATCAGCCACCCTGCGCGAAGCGGCTCTATGTGGACCACACTGTCCTCCACAGGACGTTATCAGCCACCCTGCGCGAAGCAGCTCTCTGTGGACCACACTGTCCTCCACAGGACGTTATCAGCCACCCTGCGTGAAGCAGCTCTCTGTGGACCACACTGTCCTCCACAGGACGTTATCAGCCCCCCTGCGTGAAGCGTCTCTCTGTGGACCACACTGTCCTCCACAGGACGTTATCAGCCACCCTGCGCGAAGCGTCTCTCTGTGGACCACACTGTCCTCCACAGGACGTTATCAGCCACCCTGCGCGAAGCGTCTCTCTGTGGACCACACTGTCCTCCACAGGACGTTATCAGCCACCCTGCGTGAAGCGTCTCTCTGTGGACCACACTGTCCTCCACAGGACGTTATCAGCCACCCTGCGTGAAGCGTCTCTCTGTGGACCACACTGTCCTCCACAGGACGTTATCAGCCACCCTGCGTGAAGCGTCTCTCTGTGGACCACACTGTCCTCCACAGGACGTTATCAGCCACCCTGCGTGAAGCAGCTCTCTGTGGACCACACTGTCCTCCACAGGACGTTATCAGCCACCCTGCGTGAAGCTCTCTGTGGACCACACTGTCCTCCACAGGACGTTATCAGCCACCCTGCGCGAAGCGTCTCTCTGTGGACCACACTGTCCTCCACAGGACGTTATCAGCCACCCTGCGTGAAGCAGCTCTCTGTGGACCACACTGTCCTCCACAGGACGTTATCAGCCACCCTGCGCGAAGCGTCTCTCTGTGGACCACACTGTCCTCCACAGGACGTTATCAGCCACCCTGCGTGAAGCAGCTCTCTGTGGACCACACTGTCCTCCACAGGACGTTATCAGCCACCCTGCGCGAAGCGTCTCTCTGTGGACCACACTGTCCTCCACAGGACGTTATCAGCCACCCTGCGCGAAGCAGCTCTCTGTGGACCACACTGTCCTCCACAGGACGTTATCAGCCACCCTGCGCGAAGCGGCTCTCTGTGGACCACACTGTCCTCCACAGGACGTTATCAGCCACCCTGCGCGAAGCGTCTCTCTGTGGACCACACTGTCCTCCACAGGACGTTATCAACCACCCTGCGTGAAGCAGCTCTCTGTGGACCACACTGTCCTCCACAGGACGTTATCAGCCACCCTGCGCGAAGCGGCTCTCTGTGGACCACACTGTCCTCCACAGGACGTTATCAGCCACCCTGCGTGAAGCAGCTCTCTGTGGACCACACTGTCCTCCACAGGACGTTATCAGCCACCCTGCGTGAAGCTCTCTGTGGACCACACTGTCCTCCACAGGACGTTATCAGCCACCCTGCGCGAAGCGGCTCTCTGTGGACCACACTGTCCTCCACAGGACGTTATCAGCCACCCTGCGCGAAGCAGCTCTCTGTGGACCACACTGTCCTCCACAGGACGTTATCAGCCACCCTGCGTGAAGCTCTCTGTGGACCACACTGTCCTCCACAGGACGTTATCAGCCACCCTGAAGCAGCTCTCTGTGGACCACACTGTCCTCCACAGGACGTTATCAGCCACCCTGCGCGAAGCGGCTCTCTGTGGACCACACTGTCCTCCACAGGACGTTATCAGCCACCCTGCGCGAAGCAGCTCTCTGTGGACCACACTGTCCTCCACAGGACGTTATCAGCCCCCCTGCGCGAAGCAGCTCTCTGTGGACCACACTGTCCTCCACAGGACGTTATCAGCCACCCTGCGCGAAGCGGCTCTCTGTGGACCACACTGTCCTCCACAGGACGTTATCAGCCACCCTGCGCGAAGCGGCTCTCTGTGGACCACACTGTCCTCCACAGGACGTTATCAGCCACCCTGCGTGAAGCGGCTCTATGTGGACCACACTGTCCTCCACAGGACGTTATCAGCCACCCTGCGCGAAGCGGCTCTATGTGGACCACACTGTCCTCCACAGGACGTTATCAGCCACCCTGCGCGAAGCGGCTCTCTGTGGACCACACTGTCCTCCACAGGACGTTATCAGCCACCCTGCGCGAAGCGGCTCTCTGTGGACCACACTGTCCTCCACAGGACGTCCAACAGCACCTCTGTCAACACCTGAGAACAGAGATGGGTGGGGGGGACAGCCTGCTATCCTCCCTCTAGAGCAGGGGTCTTCCACAGGGGGTCCGGGACCCCTAGGGGGTCCCCGGAGTTACTACAGGGGGTCCTCCAAATCTTTGAGTGAACTTTTTTTCTCCTTTTTTATATTAACCACTTGAACCCTAGCGTCTATATTCTGAGAACTTTAGCCAAAAGCTTGTAGATCAGCTATTTTGGGCAAAGAGCTTTGATGTAGAGGGGAAAAAGAGCAGACTAAGTACAGAGTGAAAGGTCAAGTTTGACTACTACTTGGTTCAATACTTGAACCAAGTATTGATGGTTCAAGTGGTTAAATATTTTAAAACACAAATTGACGTGAATCCAAAATACACTAATTGTGCTGCCAAACAATGAAACTATATGGAATCTATGAAAGGGTTGTGGGGGTCCCCGCTTCATCTCTCTCTCAACGAAGGGGTCCTTGGCCTGAAAACATTGAAGACCCCTGCTCTAGAGGAAGAGGTGATAAAAGTGAGCACTTTGTACAGTAAGAGAGAGAGAGAGAGAGAGAGAGAGAGAGAGAGAGTACAGAATGTGCACACCACACGTCTGTGTGGATAGGAAATTATGTAGATAATTAGTTTGAAACAAGAGAAATGTCTGGGGCTGGTAGTCTAGTGCAGGGGTTCCCAAACCTTTTTTGTCTCAGGGTACCCCATAAATATTTCTTTAATCCGAGGCACCCCTACATTATAATTTACACTCCCAGCACTTTAAATTTATAGCATATTGTCGTTGTCGGGTGGAAAACTTGTATGTCCAAAACCGTTCGTTTTGTATTTATCATCTATAAAATGTACTAAACTAGTGAAAACAGACGATCTACAAGCACACAGTGTGCTTGTAGATCGGCTGTTTTCACTAGTTTTGTGCGACGCTCTTGTATGAAGCAGGGCAAAAGACGTACACATTTGAAACTTGGAGATACAAGGTTTCTGGCCAACAGTGACGATATTTTAGTGATTATGTTGCGAGGAAAACATTTAGATTATAGCCATTTTGGTTAGAACTGACTGAAAATAACTTTGTACTTCAAGTTTAAAATGATACTAAATATTTTTTCAAGTGTCCAAATGAATTCCAAATACTATCAAATGATCTTGCGGCACCCCTGGACTGCCGTCACGGCACCCCAGGGTGCCCCGTCACCTACTTTGAAAACCCCTGGTCTAGTGCAACGCACAGGTCCTGACCTGGTGAGAGCAGGAGTGGACCTGGTGAGACGTAGGAGGGGCCCGGACAGGCGTCAATCCACAGAGCCTATACTGTAGTCTTTCCATGCGGCAGATCTTCCTCTCCCAGTCTCGGCAGAGTGGTTCCGGAGCTGTGGAGTGAATAATGGTCCTGTCTTTCCCTAATAGGACTGATCGTGGGTAGCTACTGGGACGTAAGTCGGGACTTGATCAACCCCGGCTGGGTCACCCAAGTGAGGGGTATGATGTTGCGAGACCCGAAACCCCGATGAGCTTGGGCTACATCACTGAGGATACGTCCCATGTGCATCCATGTGATGTTTTTTTGTTTGTTCCCTTGCCCCCCCCTTCTTCTCCACTTTCTTTTTCCTATGGAAAAAACAAATTTTTACTTCCGTAAACCTCTAACGTGACAATTAACCTGATTCTGATTCAGAATTTCCGATATAATGCTATGTTATTTTTTGCGACCTGGCGGTTGTACCGGCTGTCAGTCTGTCCGTCACGTCACACTTTTCCCCTACTCATATCTCTGCCACCGTTGCCACTATCCATGCCAAACTTTGCACACACACTCCTTGGCTGCCAACCCCTCATTTTTCACATGCCCATCTTCTAGAGGGGCATGAGAGAAATGATGACACCGTAAAGTGGCCTTCACGGTGTCATCATTGTGTTCCTTCTAAACAAGCCACCGCGTGATCGCTTGCTGTGGTATTCAATGGCGAGAAGTCTTTTTGGCAAAAAGCATATATACCGTGTATGCACTACGGGTGTTGTGTGTGTGGCGTTCAACACAGAAAGAGCTAGATGAAGTGAACGTGACAGACAGACAGGCAGGCAGGCAGGCAGGCAGGCAGGCAGGCAGGCAGCCAGCCAGCCAGCCAGCCAGCCAGCCAGCCAGCCAGCCAGCCAGCCAGCAAGCACAGTTCAGCATTCCTCCCGTAGCTCTCGGCACAGCACTGCTCTGTCAGAAGCCAGAGTCCAAACCACAGCCTCATTAAGTCTTATATAACGTCTCAACAGATGCTCCACTGTGACAGTCCCTGTGCAGCCGCTTCAGAAGGTAACCACCAATAGGCTCCCTTACGGGTCCATATGTGCAGGGGCGTCACAAGGGGGGGAAAGTGGGACTGAGTTACTAGGGCCCAAGGTGGAGGGGCCTTCGTTATTTTAGACTTTAGCTATTGAAAAGTAGCAGATATACAAGCTCACAGCGCTCACCACGCTGCGAGCTCGTAGATCAGCTATTTTTGAAAAGTCGTGAAAATGTGTGCAAATCTTTGAATGTATGTATTTTTTAAGCGAACATTTGTAACTCAAATTCTGCTTCTGAGGGGGTCCCTGGAACTAAATATTTTGAGATGGGGGGCCGGTGGCCAAATACATATCATTTTGGGGGTCCTTCACATGAAAAGGTTTGAGCACCACTGACATGGAAACATAGTTTTTATCTGGTGTAAACCAGATCTTTAAAGAGATGATTTTCTGGCGAGACATTCAGGCGACCTATTTGCCGATTGGCTGTCCATGTCACATGGTAACCGAGCTAGTTTCATGATTGGGAGCGGCCCTCCAGACCTGTACTGCTGTAATGAAATATTTTGTCCAGCAGGGAGCACCATTCCTTCACACTGAGGCGGTGCCTGGCTTAGACAGAGAGAATCATACACCTTCATTGAAACAGCAGCAGAACAACGTGAAGCCATGTGATTGTGAACCAAAATGTGTTGGGACAATTAGAAGTAGCCTACACTAGTATATAGACATGCATCAAATACTCATCTTTTAAATACATTTGTATCCCTTGCCCCACTAACTTCAACACACCAATACACCAGATTTTAAATTGACTGTGTGTCGATTCTTGTTTTTTAACCTTAGAAGGATACTTGCACACATTTTCACAATTTTTCAAAAATAGCAGATCAACACGCTCACAGCGCGGCACTCGGTATCTGCTATTTTTCAATAGTTAAAGCACAAAATAATTGAATCCTTGTACCCAGGGCCCAGAATTTAGTGCTACACCCCTGTACATGTCCATTTGACCACTTCATGTTTCCCCAGCCTGCTGCCTCTTAATGGAGCAGAACTAAAGAATCAATGGCTTCGGGCGCCTCGAGAAGGAGATGGTCTTTATTTGTCCATGCTGTGCGTGCTGGGCAGGGTTTGGTTACCCGACACTCAGAGAGTTTAGCCATGGGGGCTTCAGGCCTCGCTCTGCCATAATCAGGCAAATTACTAGCCTTAAAGCAACATAGGCTGGTTGCTTTAGTCACTTAAATCCTACAGCAGGGGTTCCCAAACTTCTGTCTCAGGGCACCCCATGACATTTTTTTTAATCCGAGGCACGGTAGGCACCCCTACATTATAAGTTTCACTCCCAGCACCTTATATTTATAGCATATCATCGTTATCGGGTGAAAGCCTTGTATGTCCAAAACCGTTTGTTTTGTATTTATCATCTATGAAATGTACTAAGCTAGTGAAAACAGCAGATCTACAAGCACACAACGCCTCGCACCGTGAGGCGTTGTGTGCTTGTAGATCGGCTGTTTTCACTAGTTTTGTGCGACAGTCTTGTATGATGAAGCAGGGCTTTGCTTTACCAAAATACATTTGAAACTTGGAGATACGAGGTTTCTGCCCTACAGTGACGATATTTTAGTGATTATGTTGTGAGGAAAACGTTGAGATAATAGCCATTTTGGTTAGAACTGACTGAAAATAACTTTGTACTTCAAGTTTAAAATGATACTAAATATTTTTTCAAGCGTCAAATAAATTCCAAATATTATCAAATTATCTCGCGGCACCCCTGGACTGCCGCCGCGGCACCCCAGGGTGCCCCGTCACCCACTTTGAAAACCCCTGCCCTACAGTATTGATCAGGAGCCCACAGCGGCCTACACTTGGGCTCCCGATTCTTTCCCTCTGCACTAAATCTCTTCACTGAAAATATAGACGATCTGTCACAGAATATAGCCGATCTACAAGCCTTTTCACTGAATGCCAGAATAGGGATGGGAGGGTTCCGATGGTTAATGATCAACAAGGTGGCTGGTAGGTACAGGTACTCCATGTGGTGGAAGAGGGTGCCATCAGGAATTTCATTACTTTCAAGATTGCACACCTGCAAATTAGGGGTGTAACGATACATTTGAACAACGATTTGGTACGCATCACGATACATGGATGATGATACGATACATGGACAATATTGGTTCATTCATGGCGATACGATACGATTCGATTCAATGATTTAAAATCAATATAGTAACTATTTAGCAAAGACATTAAATCTGTGTGAAACGTGTGAATAAAGGTGTGATTCTTTAGCAATACATGGTCATTAGGCTATATTACAACACATGGACAAACCCGCACCTTGACATGAACACATAGATTACACACATTTATTGACAGACCAAGAGTAGCTACAGTATATGGAATGGAAAAGTAATTAGACCCCTCTTGCATTTTCCTTCTCAAAATTGCTAAATACAAGGCACAAATACTTAGTTTGCTTTTGCATATCAGTTATATTGTTACACCCCTACTGCAAATGTATTCTGCTGGGCACGTGATGTGTGGTTCTGTGTGGTAACATGTGCAGGTGGATAATGTTCACACTGGGAAGGACATACATTATAAAGTTTGTCAGAACAGGAAAGTTACACTCTATAGCAAGGTCACCAGACCTCACTGGCTCTCTCATAATCACTCTCTCTCTCTCTCTCTCTCTCTCTCTCTCACACACTCTCTCTCTCTGTCTCTCTCTCTCTGTCTGTCTGTCTCTCTCTCTCTCTCTCTCTCTCTCTCTCTCTCTCTCTCTCTCTCTCTCTCTGCAGAAGCTGAGTTTGGTGGATTCAAAGAGAAATATACATTGGTCCCGCCCCCCCCCCTGTTCCTCCGGCCCCAGAGCGTATCTTGTGGTAAGAGAGGAGGTACAGTAAGTAGGGACCATAGTTAGTCAGGTGGACAGAGAGGGGCATTGTGTGGGGCCCTCCTCGCTGTGGAATCACACAGACACCCTCCTCACCCCCCTCGCACCTCCACGTCTGGCTCGCCCTCCTCATTACCCAAGATAACATTAATTCAATATAAAATAAACTTTGAAAGGGGCCTCTTTTGAAGTGTTTCTTTTTTCACTCTCTCCAATGTTGTCCGTCCGTGTTCCTCTGTCTGTACATTTCTGTCTCACTTTTGAGTGTGCAGTCCGTCCGTCTTGTCCTTACGTTCAATGTTTTCCTACTTCTGTCGCATTCCTGCCAACGGAGCTGTGCTGTGTGTCTTTTTCACACAGCTCTCACCTTTTCCCATCGATAAAACAAACGGTAACGTTTCTGAGACTGCTGGCCTGACTGGGTGACAATTTCCCTGTAAATGATCACTTTAATTGGTCTTGAGAATACTTCCTTTCCTGCTTTGGAACAGTGAGCAGTGAGTAAGAGTGGCCGATCCATTTTAAGTGCACCTCGATTGGTTTCGTACTCATCGGCCAGTGGAAGGAAACCAAAGCCTGTTACCTGTTTGCTCATTTTAACCAGATGAACCCTAACAGCCCTATTCTTGGCATGACATAAAAAATCATAAAAATAAAAAAAAAACATTCAGCAAGAATAGACAAACTTTCCGTGTAAGTTCAAGGTTCAAGGTTGTACTTTATTGTTATGTATTTTGTACAGGTACATAAGAGTAAAACTTATTTTTGTTTGGCATCCTTACAGACAATGCAGTGATATATTTATACAATAAAGCAGAACAGCAGAAAACAACACATCTAAAGATAAAATAATAAGTAATAATGACTTAGGAAAGAAAGAGAGTGCAAAAGCAAAAAAGCAAAGAGAATGAGAAAAGCATCTCAGCTGTACATGTGCATAAAGTTTGGTGTATTTTATACACCAATGGCATTTTTTTCCCGTAGCTACTGTACTGTAACTTTTTGTAAACAACTTCACAGTGTGTTCATTGTTCAACAGGTCGGTATAATTAAAAACTTCACAGTATTTATGTACAATAGGTGCAGATCAGCCTCACAGTATCTGTTATGTACTGTAGGTGAGGCTCGAGCATAGTAGTGCATGAAAGGGACAAGTGGGATGGATTCACAATGAGTCGCGAGCTTGAAGATTGGCTATTTTTTGCTACTTCTACCATACCATGACGTACTGTGTATACGTAGGGTTTAAGTAGGAAAAGCCTTGCTCCTTAAAAGTGGAGTGTTAACATTGTGATTCTTTGAATTTCAACTTGGAGAATGAACGCGGCCCTCGAGGACACTTAAAGTTGAGAAGAGCCGTTTGGAAGCTCGAGGCCTGCTGTTATTTTATGTTGTTTCTTTATAGACAGAAGCCCAGCTGCCAGATGATGCAAGATGGCCGACACGGCTCAGCGTCTGGCTGGCCACTGGCGACAGAATTACATCATGTTGGCTGGCGACCTCCAAGCCAGCTTCAGGAGATGAGGGACGTCTCAAAAAAGCAACTATTAACAATCTCATGGCAAAGCTCTGAGGCATTGCCTTGGCTTGTGTGTGTGGATGAACAGCTGTTTAATTCGACCAATATTGCAATTATCACATGATGTTGGCCTGTCACTGTCTGTTTAAAACAAGAACAGCTGTTAGTTTAAAAAAAAATCACACCCGTGTGAACTGAGCGGTGGTTTACCCCCCCCCCCCCCCCCCCCCCCCCCTTCCCCCCTGTGTGTGTGTGTGTGTGTGTGTGTGTGCGTGTGTGTGTGTGTGCCTGGTCTGGCCTGGCCTGAACAACAGCTCCCCTCCCTTAACATGTGTGGTCATAAAAGGTACTGCAGGCCTGCAGGCTACATACAGACACACACACACGCACACACGCACACACACACGCATACACACACGGCCACGTATAGGAGACGGTGTAACCACCGCTCAAAAAGCCATCACTACTCATCCTGTGGATTGAATGAACTCTGTTCTAGTCTCATGATTTAAAAAGAATTACATCAGCTTGCACACAAAGGATTTGCATCTGCCCGCACGTTTCAGTGTCTTCAACATTTCCTCCATCGCAGAGTAAAACGACACAATAATGTTTTCACATCTGCAGACTGTGCAGAGCTTCTGGCTGACGTGCCTGCATGGCCAACCTGAAAGATGTGTGTTGGTCAGTGCATTAGGGAGGCTAATGACATGCCTGTCAGCTTAGAAACGCTTAGTGATCCTTTTAACTCTTCCCCTAAAGTACTCAACTGTCTCCTCTTATTCATTCTTTCAGTCCCTTATATTGAAAAACAATCTTAATTCTTATTGTGGGCTCGCCTGAAAGGCGAGAACACTGTTATCTTCATTATTTATAGAGTGAGCTCAATATGAGGTCTGAATTGTTTTCAGGCTAATCCTTCCCGTGATCACACATGTGGTTACGGTCAATTGTACATTCAGGACACACTGACTATCTATTGCACTGCTAATCCATATTCATATTTTCTGGGGTGTGTATGGGAGAGTGATGCTGCAAACATTGTGGCCTAACCAACATGACTCAGCCTGGATCGCAAACCACTTGCATTTTCTCATAAAGAAACTTTAAATACCTCCTCTCCAATTTGGAGTGGTTTGTGTCAGCACATTTGGATTAGACATATTTTAGTTTTTCCAACATATTTTCTATCGCAGGGCAGGGCAGGGCTTGTGTGTAGGTTTATGTATAAAAGATTTTGTAAAAATAAGAAAAAATTATAAGAGGAGTGAATGATGAATAAAACATAGAAAATGCATAATAAAATATCTTCAAAAGAAAATGTGACTTTATTGTGTGATTTATAATTAGATGTGGGAATTGGCTTAACGACTAAAGGGCTGTCCACACCAACCACTGTAACTATAAAAATGTATGGGTACAGACTCAGGATACTGTCTATAACTATAAAGATATTTGATCTAAATCGTTCTAAAGAGTCCTCACCACAACTATAACGACCAACAATATAGTTATAGTTATAGGACGGCCCTTAAACGGCCCTTAAACCGGGAGAAAATTAAAAAAGGAGAAAAACTCAAATGAAATAGGCCTATGGCTGCAAGTAGTAATACGCTATCCTGATGCCTGGGATAGACAGTCTGTGAGAATATATGTGGCTACTCTCTCTCAGACTCCTCCAGAATAGCTGTATTTTATTCATTCTAGTTTCACCTACAAACGTGGACTTCAAAAATCATGTAATTCACATCTAGCCTAAACCCTCTATTAAAACAGACCTACCAAATGGACCCATAAGAGTTTATTTTTGTGTTCAATTGTGCATTCACATGGGGTCTAACTAAGTACATGTGCCTATACTATCACTACTGGCATATACAGTACCTTACATGAAAGATTACTCAAATGGGTCCATTTGGACACTCTCATGGGGTCTAAATTACTTTTTTGTCCAGCATAATGTGATAATTCTACAAGTTTATTTAAGTTTCATTTTAAATGAATTAATAAAATAAAACTCATAGGCGACACAGATGATGGTGCTTACTTTCACATCATGCATTCTAACTCGCTTATACCTACCGTACATTGTCAAACCATTACTCAATATTTCTGGCAAATTTGAAGTGTACTTTGCTGTACACAGAACACCTCTGTGCTAAACTGTTTAGCTTAGCGTCTATAGTCTATAAGGTAAGACTAGACACTTGTAAATGTGCAAGATGTTTGAAAGTGTATACGCTGCACGTATCATGTCCTAGAAGCTTAAAGTGTCCCTTTGTGCAATACCTGGCCTTTGAGCTTGACTCTGTGAGCTGACGGGCTTATGGGATGGTCAGTAAACGGCACAAAAATCCAAATAAGCAGAGTTAAGACGGGCACAGACAGAGAAGATTAGACCTGCAGACAGTGAAAGGCTTCTTTGCTTAGACCACATTAGAACCATTGACCTAAACATAAACATAAACATTGACCTATAGATACAACCAGCCTTTACTAGAGAACCTGAACCGACTGCCTGTCTGTCTGGGACCGGAGACATGCTGTGTGTTGAACAATGCCAAAGACACTGGCACAGCTTTTACATTTAATATGGTATACCTGGTTATACTATAGATCAGGGTTCTTCAAAATTTTCAGGCCAAGGACAGCTTAGCTCAGAGAGAGATGAAGCAGGGACCCCCTCCACATATCATGTCACTGTCTGGCCAAAAACTTATTGGCATAAATCAGGGCTATTGAACACCCTTTACATCTGAGTGTTGGTTAAAATTATATTGAACCAATGCTTGGAGTTAGGAGGTTTCAGCCCGACAGGAGAGATATATTATTAAATATGTTGCTATTAAAGTTTAGATTCATAGACTTGTTTGACAGCACTATCATCAAGTGTAAAGGATATTTTTTTTTGTTAACGTGTATTCTCAGAACTTTAACCACTTAAACCGTCATTTAGTAAACGTGACCTTTCACTCTTGGTCTGCTCCAGTCTACACCAAACCTCTTTGCTGAAAGGAATTTAGAGACCTGTGAATTTAGAGGACCAAACATTACACGTGAACAATAACATAATGTGCACATACCACAGGGCAAGCAGAACTATTAACCCACCAATGGGAGCAAACTTCATCTTTTCTGGAATGCCATCGATACAGTCACCACATTCCTGTCATCCAGCGATGACGAGAACACAGTGAAAAGGAGAAATTCTCAGAAATCATTTTCTGGAAAAAAATGCCATACACCAAATTGCACATCTTGATAGTGTGCTGTTTGCTTGGGGAACAATAGGCGTCCTCATTGCCAAAGGCCACAAACGAACGGAGAGGTCCAACGTGCTTCCCTCAGCCACCTCCACACAGTGAGGTCCAACGTGCTTGCTTCTCTCAGCCACCTCCACACAGTCAAATCCTCACTGTTACAATGATTCAACCACATGAAAAGGATCCAATATAAATATGTAGTTAAAATAAAAAAGTGTTAAACCTTGCCAAAGTCAAATCCATGGCAGTTGGAGTTCACACCACAACTACGGTATAACAACAGGAGTGGTGAAAAAGTTAGATATCGTCGTTGTCGGGTGGAAACCTTGTATGTCCAAAACCGTTTGTTCTGTATTTATCATTTTAAAAATGATTTAAACTAGTGAAAACAGCCGTTCTACAAGCACACAACGCCTCGCGGTGCGAGGCGTTGTGTGCTTGTAGATCGGCTGTTTTCACTACTTTTGTGCGACGGCCTTGTGTGATGAAGCAGGACTTTGCTTTGCGAAAACAATTACAAATTTGAAACTTGGAGATACAAGGTTTCTGCCTGACAGTGACGATATTATGTGGTTAAGCTTGGTGTGAATGTCATTCTAGGCACGAAAATAGCAGATCTACAAGCTCACAACGAACAAATCGTGATATGTAGATCGGCTTGTAGCCGTAGTTAACAAAAGTGTAAGTGTACAAATGTAAGTGTAAGTGTACAAAATGTAATCAAATGGGCCCGTAAGTGTCCATGTGGTTGCATTTCTCTGAGTTCAAAATGCATAAATTCTCATTTCAACATCAGGATTTCACCGTGCCAGACCGTCATCATCGCCACTTACATCATTTTTTAATCATCAAAAAAGGTGGACCTTTCAACGCGGCTCCTGGGCATGAGTTGATAACTTGTATATTTTCCACATTCCTCCGGGTCTTACCTGCGTAATGTGATCCCCGACCCCAAAGGTCCAAAGCTCCCGGAATATCACTGATTAAGTCATGTGTGTGTTTTCAGCACAAAGCCGTGGCGAGAGGAGAGTAACATGAGATGAGTCTCGCTGATCCATGCAGCGATAACGTGCTCTGCTCGCTCAGAGAGTCTGTTTCACTGTAAGAGAGAGAAACTATCAGTAGGAACCTTGCATCGGTTTTATGCCAGGTCATTTGTTATGATGTACCTGGAGTTATTATGCAGTTTGACTCGTTGGCAGCCTGAGAGAGAGAGAGAGAGAGAGAGAGTGTGTGTGTGTGTGTGTGTGTGTGTGTGTGTGTGTGTGTGTGTGTGTGTGTGTGTGTGTGTGTGTGTGTGTGTGTGTGTGTGTGTGTGTGTGTGTGTGTGTGTGTGTGTGTGTGTGTGTGTGTGTGTGTGTGTGTGTGTGCGCGCGCGTGTGCGTGTGTGTGCGTTGTGATATCTCACAACATCAGAAATACTGACTGACTAACTGATGCCATAGCAGCACTGCTGTAGGAAACACAGGACTGATGATACAAGTCAGAGTAGATGCAAAGTTTGATGCCGAACAGTCATCGGTATAGACCAGGGGTCTTCAACAGGGGGTCCGGGACCCCTAGGAGGTCCTCAGAGTTACTACAGGGGGTCCTCCAAATCTTCCAATCCTTTTTATATTAACAACTTGAACCCCAGTGTCCATATTCTGAGAACTGTAGCCAAAAATAGCTGATCTACAAGCTCACAATGCCTCGCGCTAAAGAGCTTTGGTGTAGAGGGGAAAAAGAGCAGACTAAGTACAGTGAAAGGTCAAGTTTATTAAGTATTGACGGTTCAAGTGGTTCAATATTTCAAAACACAAATTGACATGAATCCAAAATACACTTATGATTGTGCTGTCAAACAATGAAGCTACTGTATATGGAATCTATGAAAAGGTTGTGGGGGTCCCTGCTTCATCTCTCTCTCAAATAAGGGGTCCTTGGCCTGAAAACGTTGAAGACCCCTGCTTTAATGAACTCAAGTTTAACAAGGTTTATAGATATAATGTAACTATAAAACACTCTATCATAGAATGTCACTCGTTGCAATCCCCATGTGCTATACAGTATGTTTACTGCAACAGTAGATCATGTTTCCACCATAACATTTCATGGAAACTGTAAAAAGAACTTTATGTGGATATTTGATACACATGTAAGTTTTACTCCAAGTAATATTGCTGACAGTTATGAGACCTGCAAGTAACACAACATGAGACCTTCTTTTCACAGACCTAATCTGTCAACTACAGTACTTAGAATCCCTACTCACTGGGAATTCAAATTAACCAGTAAAGCCTCTATCAGAGTCCAGGTTGAAGAGCTATTCACTGCAAATTTTAGGTGTAAAGCTATCCACCTAAAGTGAGAAAACAAGTGGAGGCCATCATAGTCAGTCACGGTGAAGTCCTACAACTGTGACTGAGTGGTCTAGATTGTTCGCGGTGGATTGCTCTTCACCGCGAGTAATGACGCAATGTTGTAGTTTTATGACATAAAAAGACTACACCGCGATGGATAGCTCATCACCCGCGGTGCCTACTATGATAGGGGCTTAAGACTCCCTAATCGGGAGATAAGCGACCGTCCCGTTGCATACACAAACTTTAGTAGGCAGTCGTAGCCAATCAGGGGGGAATATGGGAAATGGGACAGATACATGTTGATGACATGACTTTAGAGATACTGTGTACCGCTTTGTGTGATTTTAGGGCAAAATCTGTAGGAGCAGTGTCCAAAGATGTGTTTTGCAAGAATCGGCATCATGGCAGCGCTAGAAGAGGGCAATGTGAGAAATTAGATTATTTAGAAAATGGACAATCTACAAGTTCACAAACGTGTCACTAGACTGACTTTTGTGTTGTTTTTTTACATTTTTGCCCAAAATAGGGACTCCGGGGTTATGGTGGTTGAGAGCAGTGGTTTGTGGATTTAGGTGGTTGTTTCATCAATCATTGGTCAGAGCGTCCATTCCACTCATGCTTGGGATGACTCGGTAATTTACAGCATTAACAGACACAACTTAAGAGGGCGCCGGGGGGGCCAGAGGGAGGGGGGGGCCGGGGGGGCCAGAGGGAGGGGGGGGCCGGGGAGGCCGGGGGGGCAGAGGGGAGGGGGGGGCCGGGGGGGGGCCGGGGAGGCCAGAGGGCAGGAATTTGCTAGTGTTTAAGTCTCATGACCTGAGGTAGTCTTACAATAATAACAGAGCCCATGTCTTAGGGACTATCAGGGTAAGCACGAGAGAGGAGAGGAGAGGAGGAGAGGAGAGGAGAGGAGAGGAGAGGAGAGGAGAGGAGAGAGAGAGGAGAGGAGAGGAGAGGTGGCATCAGTTGATAACATACTAGTCTCGCGTAGCCAGACAACTATTCCACAATCTCCGAATGCTATATAGAGTCTGGAATGACAGCTCCTGAACGGCGAGTATCAGAAGTAGCCAGTGCTGCACTGAACTGTAGTCCCATTGGAAACATAACAGAAGCACACTCGCACAAACAGTAATTCGAGCGGCATATTCTTCTTTATGGGTGTATAGTTTAAGACAACATTTGAAAACATCATGGAAGTAACACCAACAACACCAGAGAAAGACAAAATAAAGTCCCAAAAAATATTGAAAGGAGACATAACGCTTCCCAGTAGGACTTGTTATTGCTACTGCACCAAGGGAGCGGGTGCGTCACATCCGCTTTATCTCACACTCTTTTTATTTCCGTCTCCAGACTGTATGCCGGGAGCAATTACAAATCGCGTTAGGCAACAGTCTGGCCACACAAGACTAATAACATACTAACAGAATCATATTTAAAGGACTGAGATATCAATGATGAGCAAGATGCATCTCATTGTCCTGACTCCTCCTGAGCTTCAGCTGTCAAAGTGGCAACCCCTCTGAATGGCTTATAGACTGTTTTCCGAGCAATGCGATTGGCTCTCCAGATGTCTCGACATCTGGATTGTCAGTTTAGCTGATTGAGACAAGAGAGGCACAAATGTAGTGTAGGTATGATTTATGTAATCAAGTGATTACAGTGGCCACACTGAGGCCCTATTATTGGTCAGTGGGAGGAAGCATGGGGTGTGTTGTTTTTGGTACGTCTGGACCGGAGGTTTCTCTGTGTCCACTAACCAGCATGCCCCCCCCCCCCCCCCCCCCCCCCCCGAGCACAGGTGGTCCCTCCCTCCTCAGGTTTCTGATGTTGAAAGGAACTGCTACTGCAGTTTTACAGAGTCACATGTTTGCCACGCTATATTGGGCCCCGGGTGGACAGAAAAACGTGTTCCAGTAAGTCATCAGACACGAGCCTACCGGGCTGTCTGGAGGGGCGTCACAAGGGGGAGGAAAGTGGGACTGAGTTACTAACTAGGGCCCAGTGTGGAGGGGCTCTAGTAGTAACTTTAGCTATTGAAAAATAGCAGATATACAACCAAGCTTGTTGATCTGCTATTTTTGAAAAGTCGTGAAAATGTGTGCAAATCTTTGAATATATGTATTTTTTAAGCGGACATTTTGTAACTCAAATTTTGATTCTGGGGGTGTCCCTGGAACTAAATATTTTGAGATGGGGGTCCGTGGCCAAATACATATCATCTTGGGGGTCCTTGACATGAAAACGTTTGAGCACCACTGACATAGAAACATAGGTTTCTTGCACACATTTTCACAATCTTTCAAACATAGCAGATCTACAAGCTCGCAGCGCGGCACTCGGTGCCGCGCTGTGAGCTTGTATATCTGCTATTTTTCAATAGTTGACATTCATGGGGGGCCCACAGTGAATCCTAGTACCCAGGGCCCAGAATTTGGTGTGACGCTCCTGGCTGTCAGGAATCGGGTTTGGCCGCGGTTTGAAAGCAAAAGAGAGAGAAGACGCGTGAATGAAATAGCTCGACTGTGAACATAGAACTAATTTGGTATAATTACAAAAAGGTCTGGCATAAGGTATGTATGGCCAGCTAGAGTCAGCTAATTCATACAAAGTAATGAGAGTTTATTTCACTGGCCAGGTGGCTCTCATCTCCGTCCAGGGCAGGATTAAATGCCTTGCTCTGCACCCAGAATAGTATATTTGTAGAAGTAATACAAGCTGTCCGCTAGCTAGTCCAGTGGTTCTCAAACTTTTTTGATTCAGGACACCGCTGAATTACACTGTTCATTTTTGGAATCTTATGTAATATTACTCTAGGTAAATATGCAAATCTTTCCCCCAAAGATACATTAGTCACTGCATGGACACAGATTTTTGGTGAAGAGAGTTGATAGAGTAGGTGGAAAAATACATCAAGTACAGTGCCACTGAAGTGATATTGATGGATTTCAAATATTATCAAAGTATTCTGCGGCACAAAGTACTCTGTGGGAGAAACCCAACAATGACAACCATTCACACAAGCTCACTAGACATTGGAGATCTGTTACTTTTGCCAAATGTTCGCCCCCAGAATAGCGACACTAGGGTTCATGTCTTTAAAGGACAACTTTGTTTTTTTTACAACAAGGGTTCATATTTTAGATTGTAATTAGAGAAAAGAAAAAGTGAGTGTTAAAATGTTTTCATTTGCTTCGTTCTATTGTTTTATCGCGTTTAGCGTGCTAAAATGTGGGGCATGCGTACGCATGGGGGCATGCGTACAAGTGGCTAAATATGTCTTTTTAGACACAATAAGCCAGCTGTTTCTTTATCGCTATTTACAGTAACACTTCTAGCCCCCATAAGTCACATCTAACCATGAAAGGTTGCGTTGTATCTTGGGAATGGGCTTATTCTGTGTAAAATGACATATTTAGCCACTTGTACGCACCAACCACTGAAATAAGAATCTCTAAAACAATAGAAAGAAGTAAATGAAATAATTTTAACACTCATCTTTTATAATCTTTAATTACAATCTAAAATATGAACCCTTGTTGTAAAAAAACTAAAGTTGTCCTTTAACAACCCCAGTGCAGCGCAGCACAGCAGTGTTGATTTTGACAGCAAGTTTAGATTTAGTTTTAGTCAGTTTCTTTTTAAATAAAATGCTTCAGTCATATTTTAGTGAATCTGAAAGGTTGTAGTTTTAGTCAACTAAATATCATAAGATTTTAGTCAATTAATTCTACTGTTGATTTTGTCGACTAAAATGTATTTTGGCAGGCCTTGATGGTGTCGTAATGCCTGATTTTACACTCGGTTGCGTGCTGAAAATAGCCGAACAAGCTCACGACACGCCTCAGCTTGACGCCTTGTGAGCTTGTAAATCTGCCATTTTCAGAGGTCAACTAAAATAAAATGACTTGTCTTTTAGTTCCACTGTCTGGATCTCTTCTCCACTAGTCCCTCCCTAACATTTTAGACTAGTTTTTAGTTGTTGACTAAATAGTCTTTATGCATATACGCCATTTTGTTCTACTTCCGGGTGTCTTTCGACTTTCCTTCACAGGGTGTTACTGATGATACTAATGAAGGCTCTGTTTGATTTATTGTACAGTGGTTCTTTAATTTCAAGGACCCCCATAACTCTGTACAAATGGAATCAACAAATGGAATCAAATTGACCTTTGCAGGTCCATTTGCTTCCATTTGTACACTGTCAGAGTTACACACCTGTATGGGGACATTTGAAACCCACTCAAGGACACTTTGAGACCACTGGTGTAGCAGAGTGTTTCCATAGTGAGCCAACATGCACAATATCAGCACCCTGACTCTGTTTGACCAGAATGGAACAGACCCTTCATTAGTATCATTGGTAACACCTGTGAAGGAAGTCGAAAGACACCCGGAAGTAGAACAAAATGGCGTATATGCATAGAGCCTAATAGTTTTAGTCATCATAGCGTAGTTTTTATTTAGTTTTCGTCAGTAGTCGACGAACATTTTTCGACATTGACGAAATCAACACTGCTGCAGTGCACAGCCAGTGCTATAAATACTTTTGCCTTTGAAGGATGGTGTGGTAAACAGCAGCACAGACACAATCAAAATACAATCTTATTCATTACAGGCCTCTGTGTGACGAACTGCAGAGCAATCAATCACAGTCCTGTCGTCACCGTGTGTGTAAGGGCTTTTTGAGCAGCGTGGTGTTTTCAGCACTCTCTCTCTCTCCTCTCTCTCTCTCTCTCTCTCTCTCTCTCCACACTCTCTCTCTCTCTCTCTCTCTCTCCTCTCTCTCTCTCTCTCTCTCTCTCTCTCTCTCTCTCTCCACACTCTCTCTCTCTCTCTCTCTCTCTCTCTCTCTCTCTCTCTCTCTCTCTCTCTCTCTCTCTCTCTCCACACTCTCCTCTCTCTCTCTCTCTCTCTCTCTCTCTCTCTCTCTCTCTCTCTCCCAGGGGCGTCACAAGGGGGGGCAGGGGGAAGTGGGACTGAGTAACCAGGGCCCAAGGTGGAATTATTTTATACTTAAGCTAGTGAAAAAAAAAATTGAAACGTTGTGTGCAAATCTTTGAATACCGGTATATGTATTTTTTAAGCGAACATTTGTAACTCAAATTCTGCTTCTGGAGGGGTCCCTGGAACTAAATATTTTGAGATGGGGGTCCGTGACCAAATACATATCATTTTGGGGGTCCTTCACATGAAAAGGTTTGAGCACCACTGATGTAGAAAAATCCAAACATCCAAACATCCCAAAAAAAAAAAAATAATTAAAATAGCAGATCTTCAAGCTCGCAGCTCTTGAGCTGCAAGCTTGTATTTCTGCTATTTTCAATAGTTAAAGCACAAAAATGTGAGTGAATCCTTGTACTCAGGGCCCAGAATTTGGTGCGACATCCCTGCTCCCCCCCCACCCACCCAGCCCCCCCCCCCCCCCCCCCCACACACACACACACACACACACTCTCTCCTCCTCTGTCAAGATCTTCCACATGGCCTTGGCAGCTTGGCAGCCTGGACGGTGTGGAGAAGAACGTGACTCAGTGAATTCCATTTTCTCACATTGTTCAGGGTTGAGTCTTGGATTGTGCTGTGCTCCCAGAGTGCATCTGGATGTGTGTCTATAATCGCCTCTGTGATGTTCTTTTGAATGCGCTGCGGAGGAGGGGGGGGGGGGGGGGAGCTGGTGTGTTGCAGTGTTGTTTTTGACAGCAAATTTTGTCTTAGTTTTAGTCATAGTCTTTTGAAGAAAATCTCATTTAGTTTTAGTCATAATTTAGTCCCTTGAAAGTTCTAGTTTTAGTCTAATTTTAGTCGACTAAATATCATAACATTTTATGGCGACTAAATCTACAGTTGATTTAGTCAATGGCCTTGATGCCATCATAATGACTGATTTTACACTTGGTTGTGTGCTGAAAATAGCCGATCTACAAGCTCACAGCGCGTCGCAGCGCGACGCGTTGTGAGCTTGTAGATCTGCTATTTTCAGCACGCAGCACCTGAGAGCAACCAAACCCAGTCTCCACCAGTCCCTCCCTAACGTTTTGGTCTAGTTTTTATTTTGTTGACGAAATTGTCAATATATTTAGTATTAGTGTTAGTCATCACAGCTTAGTTTTTATTAATTTTTTTCAGTGAAAAAAACGCACTGGTGTGTTGCTGCGATCTGAGTGTACTTTGTTCAATTATACAAACATAAGCATGCCATGCACACACACTCGCACACGTAACCGAGCAAAAGACACGTGTGAATGTATGGGATGCACACAATCAAACACACACAGGTGCACGCACAGCAGCCTCGCCCCCGGCTTTTCAACAGAACAAACGGGCCTGCTGGTCCTCATATCTCTGTGTGGCTCATTGACATAAGCATTTGTGACTCAGCGTGACTGAGGGGCAGTCATTTCGGAAGGCAGGGTTTTTCACTACTGCTAATATGACTTTTTTTTTCTAAAATGAAAAAAGCCACAAATGCATCTCAAAATATCTAGGCTACATTTCACAGCTTAACTCTGCATGTAAATAAGACTTTTTTTTAATTAATGTGAGAGATCGTCAGGTCATTTGCAGGTTAGACATTTATTTAGAACTTGAATATCTCAAAAGTAGTATTTCAGCATGGCATCATTCTATAAGCCATATCTTCAAAAACTGTTGGGTCAATCTCCACAACCAATATATCATTTTGTAGCTATGATCCCCAGCTTTCAAATGAAAAAAATGGAAAAGAGAAAAAATGCAATGACTAGCCGTCAGCCGCGCTGGGACACATTTGTTTTCTTGCTCAGGGGAAACTACAGCGTGCTTAGCTTGTTTGTGAGCACAACGAGTGCTCAATGAGTGCAGACTAGGGCATTCACCAAATATTTGAATATTCGAATATCAAAGTCACTATTCAACGTTGTTCACCGAAGTCCAATATTCGCTTACTTTAATGTTGTTATTGTTTTCCTCTTTAAAAAAATATATAGTTTATAAAGCTTGGCGAGATACAGTACAGTAGGAAGTCATAAGAATGAGTTGTCAATGCCCCTGGTGGATGAATTTGTTAATGCTCTATACCAGGGGTTCTCAAACCTTTTTTAGGCCGTGACCCCCAAAATAAACATATTTGAACTGGGGACCCCCACCCTGACAAGCACTTGGAATTGTAGGTATTACATTTAAAAAATAGCAGATCTACATGCTCACAACGCCTCGCAACGCGAGGTGTTCTGAGTATGTAGATCGGCTATTTTCACAATGTTCGCCTCTAGTACTTAACATTTGACAGTTTGGCCAGTCCTGTCGAATAGTCGACTATTCGAATACTTTGAGGTCGAATAATTCGAACACTAAAAATCCCAATTCTACTATGAATGCCCGAGTGCACACTGCGTCCTCATTCCCTTCCACTGTGATGTTCTTTCCCGATATATTCTGGTCAGGTGGGCCTGCTGTGAATCATTATTTCCCCACTGAGGATTGAAGGGTGAGTGAGAGAGAGAGCAGTGGAAACGTCGCTGCAGTCCAACTGTAGTA
Source organism: Nannobrachium achirus (assembly GCF_963921795.1). Classification (NCBI taxonomy): domain Eukaryota; kingdom Metazoa; phylum Chordata; class Actinopteri; order Myctophiformes; family Myctophidae; genus Nannobrachium; species Nannobrachium achirus. Next base: position 61,735,622 of record NC_137823.1, read on the forward strand.
TTTGGGAGCAGGGATGTCGCACCAAATTCGGGGCCCTGGCCTGGGTACAAGGATCACATTTTGTGCTTTAACTCTAGAAAAATAGCAGATATACAAGTACAATGTGTGATGTCATCACATTGTGATTTGCAATACAAACCCCAAAATCAATCCTCCAGTTCTAGGCAACACAGAAGAGGGGGAACTTTTTTTTATTTCCACACAACTCCTCTAAGGTATATTAATGACATAGTTCAATATTGAAAATGGGTGGTCTTCCCCTTTAAAAAATACAAATATTCAAAGATTTGCACATATTTTCACGACTTTTCAAAAATAGCAGATCTATATGCTCGCAGCGCAGCACTCGGTGCCGTGCTGTGAGCTTGTATATCTGCTATTTTTCAATAGCTAAAGCACAAAATAATAAAGGCCCCCTCCACCTTGGGCCCTAGTAACTCAGTCCCACTCCCCCCCCCCCCCCCCCCCCCCCCCCCTTGTGACGCCCCTGGTCCAACTGTAGTAGTTGGGATGTATTGGTGGGAAGGGAGAGCAAGAAGAGACCGATGCAGGACCTTGGAACGCTCGTGGTTCATTATCCATTGTTTGAACTCTTAAAGGGCAGGAGCCAAATTAGAGCGCCGCTCGTGTTTCACAGACGATATCCAGGGCTTTGTTTTTAGACGACGGCGGGCTCGGTGTCAGATATGTGTTCGCTTTGTGCATCCAGGAAAAACAGCACCCATTATTAGTCATTCATTTAGATCATTTTGATCATGATTGATTGTTCGCAGCTCGACCAACTGAGGAGGCGGTCTGTCTGTGTATTATGTATGAAACTCTGTTCCACCAGAGGGCGCTGAAAGCATCAAAACAAACTTGGACCGAGGCTGAAATGCTGTAGACTCGTAAACCATGCTCCTCATGCCTTCTGATTCAAATTCGAACAGAAGGTAAGAGGAGTCAGTTTACTAGGCTAGAAATACTGTGCACCAGGGGTCCTCAACATTTCCAGGCCAAGGACCCCTTAGCTGAGAGAGAGATGAAGCAGGGACCCCCCACAACATGTAGATTCCATATAGTTTCATTATTTGACAGCACAATCATCAGTGTATTTTGGATTCATATCAATTTGTGTTTTCAGATATTTAACCACTTGAACCGTCAATACATAATAAACTTGACATTTCACTCTGTACTTAGTCTGCTCTTTTTCCCCTCTAGTACACCAAATCTCTTGCCAAAAATAGCCCAGATCTACAAGCTCACAACTGTGAGCTTGTAGATGCTTGTAGATGTAGATGGCTAATGTTCTCAGAATATGGATGCTTGGGTTCAAGTTAATATAAAAAGGAGCAAAAAGGTTTCTATCACACAAAGATTTGGAGGACCCCCTGAAGTTACTCTGAGGACCCCCTAGGCGTCCCGGACCCCCTGTTGAAGACCCTTGCTGTACACCTACACCAGAATCCCCAAATGAAAGGAAACAGGCCACCACCACCACCACCATGCAGCTCAGCTACACACACCTCTAGAATACTCAGAAAGGAGGGGAGAGCCTGTTTTATAAGAGTGAGGCAGCTTTGGTTACATCTCACTTCACTGTGCATTCTATTATACTGCCCCTAATTCTGTACATTCCCCATTGCACATTCCACCTTACCGCTAAGAGGGTTTTAAAGAGGGTTAATGGGTGCATGTGTCTTCACCTTTTTAAACTTTCTTTTCAGTACTACAGTCCAGGAATCGTCTTGTTGTACATTGTATGGCTGTTGTTGCTTACAGACCCATTTCACCGATTGCAATTCCATTCAATTCAATTCAAAGGGCTTTATTGGCATGAGAAAACGTACGTTGCCAAAGCAGAAGTGTATACAATACAATACAATACAATACAATACAATACAGTACAATACAATCAGAACAAAATATGTACAGGTCAAAAAATGTTATGTGCAGGCAGAGCAGGGATATATACATTGTTTTTTAAGGTAGTTGGGTTCTATTTGATATCCTTTTCTTATCACAGCAGCTCACGAATCTGCTGTGTTTGCACATTGTTTTACTTCACCCAGCAGGTATGGGAGTTTTTCATCATTGTTTTCAAACTCTCCTTGTGTTGCACCTACAGTACAGTATATTAGTAACAAATAAACCCTTCTCGATTCTTGATTATGCAGCAGGTTCTCTATCACAGTTATTTTGAGAAAATTCTGTTTTCATGAAAATGTAGCCTAGGTAGGAGATGATCAACTTTGTTGCATAGACTTTCTCAAATATCTATTAGATATCTACCTTCTCCAAAAAATAGCTATTAGACATCTGTTTTGTGTTCATGGGTCAGTAAAAAGGTTTAAGTCACGAGGACAACAATGATGATGGCGGTGCATGGTCATGATGATGATAATGACAGTGACATAAAACAGCCAACTCTGAGGTTGTGCATGTCTTATCACATCAGTGATCATGATGTGTGTGTGTGTGTGTGTGTGTGTGTGTGTGTGTGTGTGTGTGTGTGTGTGTGTGTGTGTGTGTGTGTGTGTGTGTGTGTGTGTGTGTGTGTGTGTGCGTGTGTGTGTGTGCGTGTGCGTGTGTGTGTGTGTGTGTGACTTTATCGTGACTTTAGGCGTTGTGAGCATGTAGATCTGCTATTTTCACAATAGAACCATGTTATACCAAATGTAATGTAGCACTGTGATATTGGATCATTCCGTCCTTGACAATAAGCAATCCTACTGTTTAGATGCTGTACAGACGCACACATGGAGCAAAAATGATGTTAGAAAAAATGATTTTTTTTTTTACTTCGACATCCGACTTTCTCTGGTGGGAGTCGACTTGTGTAATGAAGTCGACTCAGTTGAATTGTCTACTTTTTCGTTAATGCCCTAGTGTGTGCGCGTGCATGTGCGTGCGTGCGTGCGTGCGTGCGTGCGTGCGTGCGTGCGTGCGTGCGTGCGTGCGTGCGTGTGTGCGTGTGCGTGTATGAGAGACAGAAGGAAGGAAGGCTTGAGGAAATGTGGGTTTGTATGGCTCTCAATGACAGCTCAAAGATTTAGCATCATAAAACAAAGAAACATTATGCAACAGCAGCACATGTTGGTAATCCCTGCAGACACCGTCTGGACGCCCAAACGCTGCGTCTTGATCCTCCGCAGTGAGCTAACACCCAGGGACGTCACAAGGGGGGAGGGAAAGTGGGACTGAGTTACTAGGGCCCAAGGTGGTTAATTATTTTATACTTTAGCTATTGAAAAATAGCAGATATACAAGCTCACAGCGCGGCACCGAGTGCCGCGCTGCAAGCTTGTAGATCTGCTATTTTTGAAAAGTCGTGAAAATGTGTGCAAATCTTTGAATATATGTATTTTTTTAAGCAAACATTTGTAACTCAAATTTTGCTTCTGGGGTGGTCCCTGGAACTCAATATTTTGAGATGGGGTTCCGTGGCCAAATACATACCATTTTGGGGGTCCTTCACATGAAAAGTTTTGAGCTCCACTGACATAGAAACATAGGTTTTTCAAAAAAACTCAGGAGGATTTTGAAATATTCAAAGATTTTCATGATTTTTCAAAAATAGCAGATCTACAAGCTCGCAGCACGGCACTCGGTGCCGCGCTGTGAGCTTGTATATCTGCTATTTTTCAATAGTTAAAGCACAGGGCCCCCGCAGTGAATCCTTGTACCCAGGGGGGGGGGGCCCAGAATTTGGTGTGACACCCCTGGTAAGACCTCCGTCTTGATCCTCCTTGGTGAGGTAACACCTCCCTGTTTAACTGGAGCTCAGTCTGTTGTTTGTTTTCCTTAACAAAGGTAGTATTATCTTCCCCGACCTTCGACCCTGGGGCGAGAGCTTTCTAGACGCCCCAGAGTGGTGATGCAATTTGAGACTTAACTTCAGCCAATGTGATTAGCAGCAGCACCTGAAAACCCAGATGGTACCTCCCTCCCTCCGCAGGCCCGCTGGTGATGCTGTCAGACCTGGCACGTACCACTTCTTGGACAAAGGGGGAGGCAGAAATGTAGACAAACTAGAAGGTCGGCCGGCTACGCCGGCCTCCCCTCTAGGTCGCCGCGTTGCATCTATAGGAGTAGATATTCGTCGAAAACAAACCCCTGAGGTACAAAAGTTTGAAAAGTTGGTAAAAAAAATGTTTTTTGAAAAAAAAAGGTTTTTTGGAGAAAAAAAAAGTTTTTGGAGAAAAAAAAGAATTTTTGAAAAAAAAAGTTTTTTGAAAAAAAAATGTTTTTTGAGAAAAAAATGTTTTTTGAGAAAAAAAAAGTTTTTTGAGAAAAAAAAAAGTTTTTTGAGAAAAAAAAACTTGAGAAAAAAAAAGTTTTGAAAAAAATAAAAAATGAAACGTATTGGTGATGCGATGACGTGGTGTATACGGATGTTACTGCGATTGAGGTGAAAGAGAAAAGTGGAAAGTTGTGAGCTAACTATTAGCTATTTTTGTGTGTGTGTGTGTGTGTGTGTGTGTGTGTGTGTGTGTGTGTGTGTGTGTGTTCTGGCTACGCCCCCCTCGGTTGAAATTGGATCCGCCGGTCCCATAGCTGGGAATACGAGCCAATCACCGGTCACCATGGCAACGGGGGGCCAATGATAGAGTTATGGGCGGTATTCCCTACGTTCTACCTACATCGGACGTTCTCCCTACCTACCGCTTGGAAGTGGGATGCGGCTTTAAGCCAATTGTAAATATAAGATGGAAACTATTTTCCCTCCCTGAAATTGTAGGGCAGTGGTTCTCAAACGTTGAGATTTGAGGGTCCCCCCTTAACTTTGACAGTGTACAAATGGAACCAAATGGACCCTAACGGGTCCTTTTGGTTCCATTTGTAAATTTACAGACTTGTAAGGGTCAATTTAGACCCCCATAAAGGAACCTAGAGAGTCCCTGCAATCCACTTTGAGAACCACTGTTGTAGGGGCTAGTCCCAGTTGGGCGGTGTCCCAGTTGGGCGGTGTCCCAGTTGGGCCGTGTCCCAGTTGGGCGGTGCAGCGATAAGGCGGTGGGGGAGCCTTTCCAACAGACTGTAAAGCAAGCGATCTTCATCCCATTCATGCGTTTATCGTGCGCTTGGCCAGGCCTTACGGCCTGGGCATAAATATAACGATTGCATTCACCCCGGCATTCACCCCCGCTCCTCGCAGGCACTCGCGCCTGCGGCGCTCGGGCGCGAAGAGCAGGACCAAGGTCCGCTGGCCTTCGCGCCGCTTGCAATGTCGTGGACAATAACTGTGACATATAACCATTGTATTATTGCTCATCAAATTTTCGGCGAGAAATCGATGGGGTCTCATAGCTGTACGCTTGCCGCCTAACGCTACACCATGCCCAACTGGGACACCGCCCAACTGGGATTTTCCCTGTTGTAGGGCTTGCAATGTGTTGTTGGGAGGCTAACCAAATGGGGAAGGGGAGTCTCTCGGTGACACCTTTCTGGGCAAAGCATTTTAAATTAATCCAGACAGATGTGAATCATTGCATCATTGTAAAATCGTACCACTGTATGCAAACTGTTAATAAAGTATTCAATCAATCAATTAATTTAATCTTCTGGACCCCCTACCTCTGAGAGTGTATAAATGGAAGTAAATAGCCCCATCCATTTGCTTCCATGTTACACAATCACAGAGAGACATGCAAGAGTTATTTGGAACCCCCTCCAGGACTCCAGATGTCCCTGGACTCCACTTTGAGAACCACTGCCTTAGACAAATTAAGGTTATTTAAATTGAATTATTTATTATGCTGCAGAAATATTAAAATAATAATGTATAGTGAGTAAAGTAAGTAAGTAATCCCATCCTGTCTGTACTCCTTGGGTCGCAGCTGGGGGGCAACAAGCCATAGCTAAACTCTTTGTTGGAGGATAATGTTTGAGGATATTGTGAAATGTCTGCTGGCTGCATCATGGGAGCCTGCCTCCATGTTTAGACCATCGCAGCAAAAGCTGTTGTATATTCTTTCCCTCATTAACAACTTATGTGGCCCTGTTGCGACAAATTTCAGCCTTCCGGCACTTAAAACAAAATGCAACAAATATCTGTGACAGCGGTTTACTGTAGTGTAGGTCCAGGCATGGTTGGTAGCAGCAGGTACCAGTGAGTGTGCACACATACTGTATGAATGCTTATGTTATGTATACTGCCTGTGAGTGCATGAATGGGTGCACCTGTAGCAGGACACCGGCCCAGTGTTTGGAAACCAGTAATCCAAGGTATACAATATACTGTCACTCAATCACGATCAACGTACAACACGGACCGGCCACGCAACAACTACCAGATGTGTGTTGTGTTGTGTACCACATGCATGGTTAAACAGCCTGTTGCTGGTCTCACATCTAGAAATGAAATTCAGCTGGTCAAGAAAACGGCAACGTCTATGAATATATAGAGATATATACATGCAAATATACCTGTGTGTGTTTTTATGTCGTTAAAACTATGTGTAAATGGAGTGTGGAGGCATAATGCATGTGACTCTGTGTATTAGAGTATGTTATATTTATATCTTTATTCTGTTTTCAATGTATTTCTTTGTATATCTCATACAGTACCTACCCAACTATTTTATTGTATTTTATTATCTATATCAATGGTTATCAAAGTGGATTTCAGGGACTTTACAGGTTCCTTTATGGGGGCCTAAATTGTCCCTCGCTAGTCTGTAACTCTGACAGTGTACAAATGGAACCAAATGGACCCGTTAGGGTCCATTTGGTTCCATTTGTACACTGTCAGAGTAAGGGGAGACCTTCAAATGTAAAAGTTTGAGAAACACTGATCTATATTACCGGTGTATCTGGAGACCTGTTCATGGTGTTGCTGGGACGGGGAGTGGGACAATAGAAAGTCTGTTGACAGGAGGCACACTTGGACCTTTGTCTTTGTGGAGGATGGAACTGACTTTATAATGGACTGAAGTTGGACTGGTATAGGACTAGGGATGCATGGGACGACAAGCGATATTATCGTTTATCGTGATAAAAAAACACTCACAATAATGGTATTGTGGAGATTACATTTAGCGTGATATCGTCCTCCGTCATGCACTGGGATCAATTCACCTTTTATTTGCCGAGCTGCATATCCGGTACCACTTAAACCCTCTATAATTGGTAAAAGGTACTTAAATATACGTACTTGATACAGTATTTTTTTACCACTCTCTATCAAATGTCTTTGCCAAAAAATTGCAGATCTACAAGCTTGTAGATCTGCTATTTTTTGGCAAATGTTCAGCCCCAGGATAATGGATTTTGATTATTGTGATAATATCGTAAATCGTCATTTTTTTTGTCACAATAATCGTGATATGATATTTTCATATCGTCCCATCCCTACATAGGACCTCTCACCTTTGGACCGTATGAACCGTAACATAAAGTTAACGTTAAGAAAGCTTACATTGTAATTTTTCTCTGCTATAACTCTGCTGCCCAAGATGACCTGCTTGCTCTATATACAAAATAATAAACGGCGATGTTTATTCAATGTTTATTCATCCATACATACAGTAGGTTCAGGCTGTATCTACATTCACCTCATCCACCGGGTCTTGTTGGTTTTGGCAGAGGGACAAAGTCACCCCCTGTATTAGACCACTCTTGCATATCTCTGATTGGCCCATAGGTTAAGTGTGGAGGAGTGGGGTGGACCCCCCCCCCCTCCCCCCCCACCTGGGTAGACCGCAGCAGAAAGATAGGCAACAAGGGACGCGACCGCGTATTTCCCGGTGAACCTAAGCGCAACGGTGGGGGCTTGGGAGTGTGGGGAACACGCACCACGACTATTGCTGATGATGGAGAGGTTAATTCTATAGCTTAGCCTTTATGTATTGAGAATGAGAGCCGAGGCACTCTTGCCGATTTAGTAAGAGACTCGTCACCAATTGCAAGATATTTAAAAGTTATTTGGGGCCATGATGATAACCTTTTCTTCCCACAACTAGACTAAGGATTTATATTGTCTGTGTTATTGTTTACAACCAAAATTATTCACGTGTGGCAAGATCGCGGTTCCACTAGTTTTTAGTAGGCTATAGTGTATGCTTAGAAGCCTTTTCAGAAGTTAATTTAATGTTTTCCATTTAATGATGTCCTTTATTAGTTGTTTTTCATAAGCTCGCGACCCTCCTTGCCCATCGGCCCCCACCTTTGCGCACAGGTTCACCGGGAAATACACGGTCGCACAAGGGACAGGGTTTTATAAGAGGAGATTGGCCTCATTTTCAGTTGCCAAAAGAGCCCGAGGCGATCTGTTCACCCCAAGTTACCTCTCCAAACAAACTGCGTGTGGTAAGAAAAAAAAGACACAGTGTACACACTAAGAAGATTCCTATAACAGACTGATGGCATCGCTGGACCCTAAGTGGTCTCTGGTTAGTCTGGAGGCCCCTGTGGTTGTTTGGTCTCGGTGGCGCGGAACCTCCAGACTGTGTGTCAAATGACAGAGAGGTCAGAGCGGAGGTCGATGGGCCGAGAGGCTGAGTGACCATAGTGAACTGAATCATACCAGTGGTTCTCAACCTTGATGAGATGCATCAGGCCAGCAGTTTTCAACCTTTTCTCATATCAAGATCCATTATTTAGCCCCGTGGTTCTCAAACTTTGAAATTTGAATGTCTCCCCTTAACTTTGACAGTGTACAAATGGAACCAAATGGACACTGTCAAAGTTACAGACTTGTAAAGGGTTAATTTAGACCCCCATAAAGGAAACTAGAGAGTCCCCGAAATCCACTTTGAGAACCATGATTTAGCCCAATCTGCATTTGAGAACTACGGTACCCCCATATGGGATTTAGTCTCTCAGACCCAAAACGTAAAATATTTGGTTGTTGTTGGATAATAACTCCATGATGTATTGATGTGGTACATAGGAGAGATAACAGTGTAGATTTCTTGTAAATTAAGTAATACATATGTTTAACTCATTCTGTGCCTATCCCGAACATGTTCGGGATATGTTCAATCCAAAACATTTTTTTTTTTATTAATTGACTTACCCTGAGCTGCTTGTAGAGCCGTGGGTGGTCCTGGCTCGTCCTACGCTAGCCAGCTAGCCATTTTACATGGTCCGACGATATATTCCATTAAAAATGGTTTAAAATACATTTTTGAGACCCCCAATGTTCACCGAATGTTCAGCGCCGCTTCCGGAACGTAGTCCAGTGTGCCTATCCCGAACATGTTCGGGATTTTTAATGAAATGAATAAAATGATCCGAGGCCTTCTGAAGCCTGAGCCTAAATTTAAAATCCAGTGGTCCAAATCCTGGGGAAGCCATGCCGGCCGTGAGCCGCGAACGTAGCCGCGAATCGCCGCCGAATCCAATGAAAAACCACATCTTTGGAGGCCCATATCTCTGGATTGTGTTTTTAGGGATGTGGCGCGAGGTTTATTTACGGCGAAATCGCCGAAAAATGATCTTTAAAATGACAAAATGGGAATAGCTATTCTGTTAGCATTATCATCCGGGACCTTTCCATGACGTGCACGAACGTGAGCACGCGCGTCACTGCAACGTGAGCCCCCGGATGCTAATGCAGTCCCCTATGGGAGAAAGTCTGGCATTCTTTGGTGCCCTCTAGGGGCTGGCACTGGAAGCGTTAACAATGATTTAACTCTTGAGAGCGTAAAATGAAACCAAATGAACCCGTAAAGGTCCGTTATGGTTTTATTTTACCCTCTCAAGATTTAAAGATCTTTAAGTGTCCATTTGGTTACCAACTCTACATCATTTAGCTGGAGACCACCTGGAACCCCCTCAGGGACCACTGGTGGTCCCCAGACCACTGGTTGACGCAATGTTTCATCTCTGGGACCACAATCTACAGTAAACTGTAACATTGTCAATGATAGTTTAACTCCCAGAGTTGCAGTTAGAGTTAACCCATTCAGAACGCGTACATATTATTGTGTATCATTTTGTTATGCTTTAACTATTGAAAAATAGCAGATATACAAGCTCACACTGCGAGCTTGTAGATCTGCTATTTTTGAAAAATCGTGAAAATTTGAATTTTGACCCGAAGTGTCTTTTGAATCCTTCTAAGATTCTTTTAAAAACCTATGTTTCTATGTCAGCAATCTGGCCAGCCATCGTCAAAGAAAAGGTCCTTTTCACTTAACTGGAGCTCAGTTAGTCTGTTCTTGAGACACTACTATGTCAGTGGTTCTCAAACCTTTTCATGTGAAGGACCCCCCAAAATGATATTTATTTGGCCACGGACCCCCATCTCAAAATATCTAGTTCCAGGGACCCCACCAGAAGCAAAATCTTAGTTACAAACGTTCGCTTTGAAAATACATATATTCAAAGATTTGCACACATTCTCACGACTTTTTCAAAAATAGCGGATCTACAAGCTCGAGCTTGTAGATCTGCTATTCTTCACTGGTTAAAGCATTCAATAATTCTAGGCCTAAATGGGTCCATTTGGACCCCCGGTGGTTCCCAGACCCATCAGTCTCAACATTGGACACCCTTAACAAGAGGCAGAGATGGTCTGCTCGCTTTCACGTGAAATAAAAGAAAGTGGTCACACTGGGTTTTTAATATGAACAGGTCACCTGTCACACTAGTATATACTCTATGTTCCTCTGTGACCAGCAGCACTCTGACATCACGTTCCTCCACCACGTTTTCCCCTGGCCTGGCTGTGTGTGAGGCACAGAGGCAACGTGCACACGTGCACACACTCTATAACACACTGTGTGTGAGGCACAGAGGCAACGTGCACACACTCTATAACACACTGTGTGTGAGGCACAGAGGCAACGTGCACACGTGCACACACTCTATAACACACTGTGTGTGAGGCACAGAGGCAACGTGCACACATTCTATAGCACACTGTGTGTGAGGCACAGAGGCAACGTGCACACGTGCACACACTCTATAACACACTGTGTGTGAGGCACAGAGGCAACGTGCACACGTGCACACACTCTATAACACACTCCATGGAAACTAAAATCTGCCTCCGAGGTGAGTTGCGGGTCTACTTTTAATGCCTTTAATGCAGGGCCCATATGGGCAGCTTCAAACTGAGACCCCTGCTCTGCTGTGCACATTGGAGAGAACCTCACCCAGATGAACCCCCTAGCTCTGGTCCAGAGCGTCAGCTGCAATGACGCTCTGACAGACTGCTGGCTAAAAGACTAGACCAGGATTTCTGTTCCCCTACGAGGGCTCAACTTCAGTCAAAATAAACAAAACTACTTTATATATACTCACCTATCCAAAGGTAGTTTTCCATTGTTGAAAGTCTTTTCTCCGCACTGGTAAATCTCTCAGCACCCCATCCACTCTGTAAAATACATTATTTTTGTCATGAAATAAAGCGCATCCAACTCGACCGTCACTTATTTCCGGGTTGTGTCTGCGGTGGCCACTGGGCGGCTCGAGGTGGGTGCGTTTTATATCATGACAAAAATAATGTATTTTACAGAGTGGGTGGGGTGCTGAGAGGTTTCCCACCGTGGAGAATAGACTTTAAACAACACAAAACTACCTTTGGTTTGGTGAGTAGTGAAGTAGTTTAGTTTATTTTGACAGAAGTTGAGCCCTCGTTGGGGCTGAGAAATCCTGGTCTAGTCTTTTAGCCAGCAGTCTGTCAAAGCGTCAATGCAGCTGATGCTCTGGACCATAGCTAATGACCCCCCAAAGAAAATGTCTTAACAGCGCCACCCTCTTTCCAGACAGTGTGTATAAGAGACTCCCACCACGGCTGAGAAAAACCTGCCCCCATCGCTGAGATGTGCAGAGGGACAGAGGAGCATTAAGCGTTCGTTTCGGTCTGTGCGATGACCTACTCCGTCCGCTGTGGCTTGCCAACTCTGAAGGCGTGCTCGTTGCATGCGTGCACTCGCTTGCCTTGCGTAGCCTAACTGCTCGGGCTCGGGCATGCCTCCCATTAAGCCTCAGGGCCTCGGTGTCTGCGTGCCTGCCTTGTTGTCAAGTGGTTTTAAAAGGTCATGCATTGGCTGTGAAAACCTCGCACATACGCAGGATGTTGAGTGCACCAAAACAAGTGCTCCCGTCCTGAGCTCAACCGTGTGTGCGGTTGGGAATCGCTTACACGCCTCCAGACAGGATGAGAGGTAACGCACACTGAGACGCTATTTTTGGTCAATAGCATGCCCTTGAGTTATGGCCGACCAAAGTACAATTTTGGCAAGTCTGAGCAGCCCAGGAAATATGATATAGAATCCTCAGATGAAAAACATACAAATTAAACAGAAACCCTGCCTTTTTGTTATTTGGTTAACACACTTGCCGTGAGAGTCCATTAGTAAATTTTCATTGGCCAGCGTTTGTGTTTATGCTGTGGTTTGCTTATTGTGACCACGTATCCTTCAACCGTGTTACTATTAACCATGTTAGTCTGCTATCAACCACAGGTATGTTTTTGATTATGTTATTTTCCCCAGTAGCTATGTAAGTGGTCAATAGGTATCCGAAAGGAGGTGCAGATTAAGCAGTGATTGATTGATTGATTGAAGACTTTATTAGAAGTTTGCATAGGAAAAGGTACAGTTTCATGACGGTACAGTTCACTGGTACAAGGTCTACTAAAAGGAGATCCATGAAAAGACTAAGCTTATTTCCACAGGAAACCATTGAAGTATCTCATATAACATTGAATGACAGACGAATAGAACACAGTACTATGCAGTAGATATGTAAAGAAAAGAAAAATGAGAGAACAAAAAAAAGAGTCTAAACAGTAAGTAAGTAAGTAAGTATATACAAAGAAGGGGCAGGGGAGGGTAGGGTTGGGCTAGGTTCGTTTTTTTTTTTACCAGTTGCAAACGGCTGCTGCCTGTAAGTTTTTCAGGGCAATTTTAATAGATAGTCACTTGGTTTCCTGGGGGGAATAAAATGAAAAAAAAAAAAAACATGGAACTTTTTAAACCAAAGGAGGCTTGAGTGACAGCCCGAGGTCAAAGGTGAAAGGTGAAGGGGTCAGCTAAGGTTCAGGGTTACGGTGTAAGAGCATGCTCGTGACAGAGATGAGATGCTGTGTTGCTGTAATTAGATTACAGACACCTTTTCCCCTTCGTCATGCTACTGTAGAAAGGCCAATGGCGGACGCTCCCATCAGACACACAGCATGCAGCAGGTCAATTTCACAGCTTCTTGTTCCTTCCAAGAAGATCAGCGCAGATGTAGCCGTCAACGTTACGCTTTGCATGCTGCAATACAAGTTTATCCAATAGCTTTATGATATCAGTGTAGATTTTGTCGACTAAAACTATGACAAAAAATGTTCGTCGACTGCATTTATTTTACTGACGAAAACTACATAAAAATGAAATAAAAACTAAGCTAGGATGACTAAAAATACCACTAAATATTAGGGATGGTCCGATCAGGTTTTTTGGAACCGATCACCGAGCACCGATCACAAAAGTTTGATCACCCGATACCGATCAATCACCGATCCGATCAAGTTATTATTTATATATTATTTATACTTTCTAAATGTTAATGTTTTAACTTTAATTAATTAATTCACTCATGAATTCATTTATATATTTGCCTTATAGTTATTTACTAGCATTACTATGTATTTATTATCATAGCAGTAACTAATTATTCCTTCAGCACTGTGGAAATCAATACCCCAAAATGGCCTCAAGTGGGCATACTGAACGGCTGGTTGATCGGATGCATCGGTGAATTTACCTTTTGATCTAAACCACCGATTATCGCCGATCACGCTTTGATCGACCCGATCCGATCCATTGCCGATTGATCGGTAACATCTCTACTAAATATATTGACAATTTTGTCAACAAAATAGAAACTAGACTAAAATGTTAGGGAGGGACTAGTGGAGAAGAGTCATTTTATGTTTGGTTGCTCTCAGGTGTTGCGTGTTGAAAATAGCAGATCTACAAGCTCACAACGTGTCGCGAGCTTGTAGATCAGCTATTTTCAGCACACAACCAAGTGTAAAATTAGTCATTACGATGCCATCAATGCCTGCCAAAATACATTTCAGTTGACTAAATCAACTGTAGATTTAGTCGCCTAAAGTCTTATATTTAGTCAACTAAAATTAGACTAAAACCAAAACTTTTCAGGTGACTAAATTATGACTAAAACTAAAAGACATTTTATTCAAAAGACTATGACTAAAACTAAATCAAAATTTTCTGTCAAAAACAACACTGTATGATATGTAGACCTTTTTTTATAATTAGTACAGTCCCAAAGGCACACAAAAAGATTTGTTCAAACCCCATAAAGAATTGCTGTCTATAGAAGCACACATCATAAAAGTCACCTCACAAGCGAGGATCACATTCACAGCGTGTCTGGTAGTATACTACGACCCATTCTCTTTTTGCTCCGTGAATTACCGTTCTCTGTGAAGAGGTTGTAGGTCCTCGGGGACGGAGACTCTGGCAGCTTCCTGACTGTATAAAACCCTCAGTAAGACCATCCAAGCCTGTCTGAATCCCGCAGCCACTGGGCAATAAGACTCCCAAGCAGGGGTGTCTGTCGCACCAAATTCTGGGCCCTGGGTACAAGGATTCACTCACATTTTGTGCTTTAACTGTTGAAAAATAGCAGATATACAAGCTCGCAGCGCGGCACCGAGTGCCGCGCTGCGAGCTTGTAGATCTGCTATTTTTGAAATAATCGTGAAAATGTTTGTCTTTGAATATTTCAAATCCTTCTAAGGTTTTTTGATAAAACCATGTTTCTATGTCAGTGGTGCTCACACTTTTTCATGTGAAGGACACCCAAAATGATATGTATTTGGCCACGGACCCCCATCTCAAAATATTTAGCTCCAGGAACCCCCCAGAAGCAAAATTTTAGTTGCAAATGGTCGCTTAAAAAATACATATATTTCAACGATTTGCACACATTTTCACGACTTTTCAAAAATAGCAGATCTGCAAGCTCGCAGCGTGGCACTCGGTGTCGCACTGTGAGCTTGTAGATCTGCTATTTTTCAATAGCTAAATAATGAAGGCCCCCCCCCCACCTTGGGCCCTAGTAACTCAGTTCCACTTTCCCCCCCAGTGTGACACCCCTGCTCCCAAGGCCAAACGCCAAGCCATGGTAACACGACAGATGTAGAGCGCCATCTAGCGGGAGCAAATGATAAACGTTTGTGTACAGGGAGAGGATGAAGCAGATGCATACCTTTCAGCATCTGTTTGCTGTAAAAGGGCCAGGCCACCTACATGGAACGCTGTGTGTGCCAACTCCATGCAACAGCATGGGATATGCCCCTCAACTAACCACCCCCCACTCCCTATAAACTTGAGGCTCAAATAAATCAACGCTTCATCCCACACTTACAAACAAACTTGGCAGAAAAACGAAACCAGGCTGTCCAAGGGACATGCGACACTCACTGTGAAGAAAAAAAGAAGGAAAAAATGCATCCTGTGCTTTGTGGCATTTTCGCACATGTTCTGAGGCTGAATACCTCTGTGGGTGATGATTGAGAATGCATGGTTCCTAGAAAGGCTATTCCCTCTGCATTTCTAGAAAGGCTATTCCCTCTGTATTTCTGGAGGCAGATTCATAAATCTGTCGGATGCATAAACTTTTCATATTTTGTGTTGCATAATCTGCCTCTTGTTCACATGACGAATTCCATTAATAAAATCAAAAGCAGTCTCTAATTGTGTACAGGCATGCGCTGCATGGTAGCTTTGTGTCCACTTCCTCCCAGAGGATGGAGGAATGAGACTTGAGAATAGAATTTGTCGTCAGATAAACATCTAAACAGGGGCCAAATCTAAACAGCTTCAACTCTCAACTCTCTGATCATTTGACGAAGGCTAGAAACATTCTCACAGTCAAACAGATGCCTTGTGTGTGTGCTGGACAACATTGCCTCGAAACAAATATTTCAGCAGAGTTGTGTGTAGAAGGTGTCCTTGACGTAACCTCACAAGAATTCTCTAAATAATTGCTTACATTTGTACACTAGTGTAGAGCAGCATATCTCTGCTGTCAGGCCAAAACCTCCTAACTCCAAAATGTTCATTTTTGGGAAAATGTGCTAATGTGGAGTTAGGAGGTTTTGACCAAAGGGCGTTTAACTACTTTTCATTTGTTCAATATTATTTTAACCAACACACAGATATAAAGGGTGTTCAATAGCCCTGATTTATGCCAAAAAAAAATCTAAAACCTCAAAAATGTAGGCCAGACAGTGACGAAAAAACGGTGTCTTTATAAAAGATTTACACAAAGAATAGATGATTTATTGGTTTTGAATTGTGGACCCAGCCAGGTAATGGTCCCTCTGATCACTGCTCAGTGGGACAGAGATGGGGCAACTCCCTACTTCTGGGATTCGGCTTCTGACTCCAATGGCAGGAATATTAATAAGATCCCTGCCACCTTCCCCTTTGCAAGGTCTCTTTGCCAACCTTTTGATTTCATTAGCCCTTAGTTACAGTTTACAGTTTAGGCATTTAGCAGACGCTTTTAATCCAAAGCGACTTACAATAAGCAAATAAACATCACAATAATAAACAAGATTAAGTGTCAGTACATCAACAGCAATATAACAAATGTAAATGAATATCTATCTAGAAGAAAAACTATATAATCCGTAAAAAAAGGTTTCTAAAAACCTAAAAAACAAATGCTAATTAGCTTCATGTATGGTCATTGATTTTTCCAGTAGTGCTAAGGGTTTAGGTGGAGTCTGAAAAGGTGAGTCTTCAGTCCTCGGCGAAAGCTAGCGAGTGAGTCCGTTGTTCTAAGTGCGACAGGGAGTTTATTCCACAACTTGGGGGCCAGGAGGGCAAACTATCTCGGACGAGTGGATTTTTGCCCTGGGGTTTTTAGCGGGGGGTCTGTCAGCATCCCTGTGTTGGTTGATCTAAGTGCACGGGTGGGGATGTAGGGGTTGATCAGGTTTTGGAGGTATGGAGGAGCCATACCTTTGGCTGCTTTGAAGGTCAGCATCAGAGTTTTGTATTCCGTGCGGGCCGCAACCGGAAGCCAGTGGAGGCTGCGGAGAAGGGGAGAGACATGTGAAAACTTAGGCTGGTTGAAGACCAGCCTAAGTTCGTGGCCTCAAGTCCTCCATCATCACGGCAAAGAGACTCTCAAAGAATAGAGTCTGTGTGTGCGAGGCACCTCTCAAGTAGCCTTATGTAATGTAAACACAATCACCAGTATTAAGCTCTGACGGCAACATTGCTATCATTATTCACTGCTGTCTTGATCTTAGGTTTGCAAAGGGATTTAGCTAAATAAGAGAGGGGAGAGAAGGAGAGAAAGACGGAAAAGAAAGATCAAGCTAGCTAGGGCAAAGTTGATTGCCTGCAGGGGTGGACTGGGGATCTGGCATACCGGGCATTGCCCGGTGGGCCGACAATAAGTGGGCCAGTGTGCAAATTATTTTTTCCCCCGAACAAAAGAGGACAGATCCGAGCACTCAAAAAGGTTTAAAAAAGGAGGAGAGCGGGTGTAAAAACTGGGTACTTTATTTCATAATAATAAGAGCCAACATGTTTCGACCTCTCTGGGTCTTCATCAGGGCATATATATGCTTATTTTTGCCCCCGTTTTAGGATAGTTGTAGTTGTAGTCCTTTTGGGGCTGGGCGGCCGCTAAGTGGAGACGGTCAATCCTTCAGTAGCACCGGCACACAGAGCAGAGAGACATAACATGATTGGCCCACTGGCTTGTCTATCAGTTGAATATTGGCCCAATCACAGGCTACTGTGGACCAGGAGTCCCACTCAAATATATAATAGCTGATACAAGCCCACAACGTGTTGCTGCTTCGACGTGAAAGAGAATCGGAGCAGCAGGAGCGGTTTTGCAGTCGCTAAATCGCACTGTTGTGAAGAAAAAAGAGTTGGGCCGGAAGGCAAAGCTCTCTGTCTACCGAGCAATCTTCGTTCCTACTCTCACCTATGTTCATAAAGTGTGGGTCAAGACCGAAAGTATAAGGTCGCGGGTGCAAGCGGCCAAAATGGGTTTCCTCAGACGGGTGGCTGGTATCTCCCTTAGAGATAGGGTGAAGTTCAGTCACCCGAGAGAGACTTGGAGTGGAACCGCTTCTCCTACACGGAGTCAGCTTAGGTGGTTCGGGCATCTACGGATTCCCCCCGAGCGCCTCCCTAGTAAAGGTCCTCGATGCACGTCCCACTGGGAGGAGACCCCGTGGCAGACCAAAGACCAGATGGAAGGATTATATCTCCAGGATTATACCTGTATCTCCAAACTGGCTCGGTATACTCCCTGAGGGAGTGGAGGAAGTTGCTCGGGATAAGGAAATCTGGAAGTCTCAGTTGGAAATGTTACCCCCGCGACCCGATTCCAGATAAGCGGTTGAAGATGGATGGATGGATGGATGGATGGATGGATGTTGGATTCTCCCTGGTCGTTGTGGGCCGGTCTGGACCAAGATGCCAGGGACGAATTTATGTCCCAGTCCAGCCCTGATTGCCTGCATGTCCAGTGGTCTCCCTTGAAAAAGAAGGCATTTATCATAGTAGTGTGTCTGTCCCTGTGTTGTGAGCTCCTTGCTCCAATAAGCTAACAACTATTGTTCTTCCACGCTTGTAAAGTTCTTCATTACTACATTTAGATCCTCATAGATCTGAATCGCCGACCAAAGGTACATTTTTTGCAAGACTGAGCAGCCCATGAAATATAATCAGATGATTATTGTTATCAGATTAAAAACATATGAATTAAACAAAAACTCAACCTTTAGTTCCATCCCTGCTTTTTTGTTATTTGGTCAATACCATATAGACTGTCTGTAGTCAATACACGTGCCGTGGGGGGTGCATCAGTACATTCTCATTGGCCTGGACTTTACTGTGATTAAAAGTACATGCATGCCAAGATTGCAAAGTTTGTTTTGAAAGGTTTCACTGCAAGTCGTGGTGCTTAGTAGTAATCACATCCTGCTTACAAAGTCTTAGCCTTGCCTAAATATGGAGGGAATTTACTTCAGAGACTTCAGAAAGGAAAATCCAGCTCTATTTGAAATACTCTAACAAGCATTCTTTTTTTGTTGTTTAGTCTTTTCGTCTGGATCAAAACTTGCCATAGCAATCCTTGTTAATCAAAATCTCCTTATACTCTTATGGACTTCCAGGCGGTTGCCTTTGTGCGAGAAAATCTAATGTAACAATCTGTGTTTGATTCTCAATTTTATTGAAAATCTTTTATTGTAAGACATTCCTCTCATTTCATGCATTTTGCAATGTTGAACTCATTATCCAACAAGGCAATCTAATTGCTACCGAATGTGTGAAATCCTACAGGAATCAACATCACTTTGACACTACCATAGTATGGTATAGACAGCAAATTATGTATAAATTACATTAAAACTGTAGTTTGTATTATTGGTTATTTTTAAGAATGGTTATGTCTATCGGTTTGTCTATCCTGCAATCACTATCATCCCCAAAATAAACTACTGATTGGATTGCCATTGAACTTTCTGTGCACCATTATCAACACCAGAGGATGGTGATTTCTGGAGACCTAATGCATGTAGGCTATGCATACTACCCGGAGGATTGCCCCTAATCATTTTTGTGAGCCAATAGCTTTTCCTGTCAAGCCAAATAGCACCCTCAGGCCAGCATTTCCAAAGATACGGATCTCAAAATCTAACAGACAGACAGATTGTCATGAAACATAATGTATTTATCAAGGATTAATCCTACTGATTTTGCTGACCCTAGTATGGCGTTTACTTTAAGGCAGATTCGAGGAAGAACCACATTTTGATGATCCCATGTTTTTTTCCCCCTCTAGCGCCACCCATTGGCCAGTTTCCAGTTGAGTGTAAGGAGCAGCCCAGACTCTAGTGACAGGCTGACAGCTGCAGTAGCAAGGCTTTTAGACTCTTGTCTTGTTTTCAACTTGAATTGATGTATTAAAGTACCCAGAACATCTTTTCTGAAGTGGTAAATATTACTTGCATCTGCCCTGTCATGTGTTTGTTTAGGCCTATTTGTGCATACATTTTATATCCACATCACATTATATTATAAGATAGTTTTTATAGCAACTTTCTTTTGACTTGTCTCCATTGAGTATGGTTTAGTATGGTTGCTATAGGCAACAAACTATAGAGGGTATGCGCTTGCTTGACATCATACCAGGAAGTTATGATGGAACGCCTACTTAGTGGCAAAGAACTACTTTCTGGCCTTGACAGCCCATAGGCCTACATCCAAACAGAAAAGTCCTATCTGATTGCATTAAACAACATTAAATTATGTTAAACTCATTTTGCCACTCACTTCGCCACTCGATTTGCCACTCAATATGCCATTCACTTTATGCATGCGTAGACCCTCTATTGTTCTCAGCGACTCGCATCAGTGCAACCACACTTGCACTGGAAACAAGCCCTTAGCCCTTTGTGTTATCCTTTTAGCATCATAATCGTACCTCTGTACTAATAAAGCATTAAATCAAAAATATCAAACCCAGTATACCCAATACCAAACATAGGCTACTAGAAGTCTTAACAGAATATGGGAAATATCTGGGTATCAAATTAATGATTCAAAATCTGAAGCAATGATGTTAGGACCTTGATAGCTTGCTGTTTTTCAACAATAAAGATTTTTTTTTAAGCCAAGCAAAATGGAAGAAAATAAAAATAGATTTGTAAACTGCCTTCAAATCTAGAAAGAACATTATGTTTACCATGGAGGGAGAGATTAAGGAATCTGATAGCCCATCTAGGGCTCATCTGTGACATGACATAGTGTTAAGGAGAACTCCTTATAACTCGGACTATGGACCAGAGCTAAGGATACAGAACCTGCACAGGAGTGACTGTATCCAGCCCAATGTCTTCCATAGTTTCTTGAAGGTCATGTTAAGAAACATATTGATCCTGTTAGAATAAGGATTTTGTGTTGCCTGTGTCTGTGATGCCCTCTGTAATTTTCTGTAAATGCTTGATCTCTGTTAAATACGGGATGCAATTTTTGTTTTGTGTGTGTACATGTGTATATGTAGGCCTGTGCCCATATAAAAATAATTACATAATGGATGAAAAATGGAAATAAAGGTAAAGTGCAAAAAACAAACAAACTAAAAAAGGTATACCAGCAGATGGCAGCATAATACAAATTACTCTGTTGTCTGCACCAATGTACCAGCCAGCATGTGTTTGATTGATTGAAGACTTTATTGTCAGTTTGCATAGGAAAAGGTACAGTTTCATGACGGTAAAGCTCACTGGTACAAGGTCTACTAAAAGGAGATCCATGAAAAGACTAAGCTTATTTCCACAGGAAACCATTTAAGTATCTCATATAACATTGAATGACAGATATGTAAAAAAATAAAAAAATGAGAGAACAAAAAAAAAGGAAAACAGTAATTCTAAACAAACAGTAAGTAGACCTATATACAAAGAAGGGGCAGGGGAGGGGAGGGTTGTGCTATGTTAGTTTTTTTTTACCAGTTGCGAATGGCTGCTGCCTGTAAGTGATTTTTCAGGGCAATTTTAAAGGATGCTAGTGATCCACACTCCTTTATGGCCTTCGGTAAGGCTTTCCACATTTGCTTCTGTCTTGCCCATATGAAGACTCAAGAGATACCAGACCAATTAATGTGTTGTATGATGATCATTGCTTCAGAAAGGATATACTGTAGCTGCATAGACATATTGTGTATTTGAGCCCTTTCTGCCTAAACCATGTTGTTAAAAAACTGCATTGGACTAAATCAGCACTGAGGCATTTTTTTCCCTTACAGTATTTTTTTATGGTCAAAAACTCAAAATCAATTACTAAGTAGTTTCTCAAAGTGGGGTCCGGGGACCCCCGTGGGTCCTTGGAGTTCCAGGGGGTCCCTGCGTAACGATAGTATGGAACCAAATGGACCCTAATGGATCCATTTGGTTCCATTTGTACACTCTCAGAGTTAAATTATCATTGATTTTACAATAGAAATTGGGGTCCCAGAGATATAAATGCCATTAAATGTAGCCTGAATGCATGTCAAACTGGGGGTCCTTGATTTTATTTTTAAAATGATTGGGAATCACTGCTAGAGCCGTAAAATAATATATTCTCTTATGGGGGTCCCTGGCATATATTTTCCTAGACATGAAAAAGTCTGAGAACCACTGCACTGCCATAAATAAACCGCTAGATGTCACTAAAGCTCTATATAGCTCTGTGTCATCACCGTCCGTCATCAATCTATCCCACAATTCCTGTTGTGTTCATTTGAATGGCAAAAAGTCGGAAAAGGGCCAAACAACAACTAGCCTAGAGGAGAAGATAGTATTTACCGTTGTTCACTCGCATTTTGGATTAACATACACCAGAGGAGACTGCACGGCATTTCACAAAATGAGACGGTTAGTATTATTAGTCAACGGCATTTAGCTGAAATTGTTTAACCGTTGGCCTAAAGGAAACGGCACTGTTGAGAGAAAGCATATGTTTCCTGGCTAGGATGCTAAGTAGCTAGCATCACGCACTACAGAGGCCTCCTCCTGTGTTTATCCTTCATGGTTGAACTTGCACAGCCAGATTGTCCGGAATTAAAGTTCAGTCTGGCTTCGAACACGAGGCTATCAGATATGTCACACATTGCAGAGTTAAACTTGGTTACACCTAACATTAAATAATAATACAAAAATAATCAACAGCCTGTGGAACTATTAAGTGATATTTAGGTGTAGCTCGGGGGCTAATGCAGGTTATGATGCAGGTCTAGCAGCAGACCAGCAGTAGCCAACGCCTCCTGCGACTAAAGTATTTATTTGCTTTGTTTGTTTACTAATGTTTATGAGGTAATATTTACTTTTAGGGAAGTATTTTAAGCGGTTCCGGCAGGGCACCATCATTATACCCTGGCCAGCAATAACTGACATATTAAAGGCAACGTTAGGCCAGATCAAGACGTATAACTTATCACTTTTGGGTGCAGTGCTAACCAATGGTGTAAAGTAGTACATTTACTTATGTACTGTAGGGCCTACTACAATTTTGAGATATTTGTACTTTACTTGAGTATTTCCAATTTCCAGTACTTTTACTTCTACTCCACTATATCTTCTTGGATCCAAATATTGTACTTTTACTCCACTACAATTGTTTGAAAACTATAGTTAGGCCTACTAGTTACTTTGCTGATATAAATTATGATATTTTAAAACATACATAAACTGCACTTTAGCCCTATTTTATACCTTGGCTATTTGAAAATAGCCGATCTACAAGCTCACAACCCGTGTAGATCTGCTATTTTCAAACATTTTGTACTTTTACTTTTAGTACTATAAGTACATTTTGATGCCAATACTTTTGTACTTTTACTCAAGTACATTTTTAATTCTGGACTTGTACTTGTAACAGAGTACTTCTACAATGCAGTATTGATACTTTTACTTAAAGGGGCACTCCAACCCTTTTCAACCTATCTTCATATAATAGGTCCTCATGATAAAAGATCACAATTTTTTTCTACTCAGTTTGGGTCTCATAGGAGAGCTGTGGGTGGGTCAAATCCTTCTACCAGTGACATCATCAATGGGAAATGCAAGCTAATAGAAACTGCAGGCTTTCTATTCCTGAAAAAGTTGCAATGTTAAAGTGGAAGCCATTGTTCTCGTGATAATAAAAATCTAAATATTTTTTTTCAAAAATATATATATATATATATATTTTTTTGTCAAACGATGATGTCACCGGTAGAAGGATTTGACAGCTCTCCTATGAGACCCAGACTGAATAGAAAAAAATTGTGCTATTTTATTATGAACATTAGTGAGGACCTATTATATGAAGACAGGTTGAAAAGTGGTGAACTACTCCTTTAAGAAGAGAATGTGAGTACTTTTTCCACCACTGACGTTAGGCCAGATCTCTAGACGTAACTTATCAGTTTTGGGTGCAGTGCTAACTAGAAATTTGCCTGTGACTTCTTGTCTGTCCTACAAAGCGTCCCCTATTATGGCCGCAGGAAAGTATAATGGGCTACAGAGGAAATCCCTTGGTCCCAACCAGGACACATCCCATGCCTTTCTGCAACCCGGCCTGCATCTTGATGCCAAGAAGAACATGAAGGAGGTGGGCCAAATCTGAATAGAAAACATTGTTTTACTTACTATTGTTATGCCAAAAAACCTTTGAAGTGGAATAGAGACTGTTAGTGTGTCTTTATGCCCTATCCTTTTGTTTTAGGTGGATAAGTTAAATAAGGAAGAATTAGATAAAGACGGGTGAGTCTGATCCACACCTGTGGGGATCGTCTAATCATAACATTCATAATCACCATCTGTCTGTGTCCCGCAGATAATCACTTTGTCAGTCACTGGTCCACCGAGGCACTTTTCCATAAGCATACGCACCATTAGGGGTGGGCGATATAGGAAAAAATACAATATCACAACATTTTTCCAAGCTGTATCACGATACATGATCTTATCACGATTCTTTTTCCATGTTGGTTTTTATGGTTATTTTTCAAGTTACCTAACAGTACCACCACCTACAAGGAAAGTAAAGCTAAAAGAAAAACCAGTAAAGCTAAAAGAAAAACCAGTAACAGACTATTTATACCAGTGGTCCTCAAAGTTGGGTCCAGACACACTCTGGGTTCCTTTTGGGAGGTGTAAATTTGACCCTTACAAGTATGTAAAAGACCCTTTGGGGTCCTTTTTGGTTTCATTTGTACACTGTCAGAGTTAAGGGGAGACCTTTTTGGGAAGTTCGGGAACCTACTGATTAAGACCAAAATGCAGGTTTAAATGGATTCTGCAATGAATCTCTGTAGTAACAATTCAACAGGATTTTTTCATAAGGCTCCCTCATTGTATCACGATATATACGATATCTCTGAAAAGGCATATCGTGGAGACATTGTATCGTCTCAATGATATTTATCATCACCATATCGCCCACCCCTACGCACCATGGCAATGTCTCTGGCATCTTCAAATGTTCTATGTTCTATATTTTGTATGTATGTATAATTTCAGTTTCTCATTCGGTACGTCTTTGACTTGATAGGTTTGGAGCGGAGTACAAAGTACACGGACCAGGCAAAGTGAAAAGAAAGTCATTGTGCAAGAGGAGAGGGCGTACGTCTGCGGTGGCGAGTACGGGGCTTCGCCGCCAAACGATTCATACGGACTCTACCTCTGACACCGGCATGGCCAACAAGGAAAATGAGCTGACCTGCTCCGAGGACGTTCGGGCCGTACACTACAATGACAACTGCGCCTTTCCTGTGATCTCTGCCGAGACTCCCAAAATGGCAGGGGCTGGCTCCAAGTATGGTGACTACTTTGCAGAGGTGAGACACATTTTGACTGAAAAGAATGTTTTTATTTGGTATCATGAATCAGCAGAGTATATTTTTTGAAGGTGTAAAAAAAAAAGAATTGATTGCATATTTAACTAGGGCTGACCCCCAAAAATTGAATATTCGAAGCTTCGTTCGATGGCACAGGATTCAAACTTGAAAAAGAGAGTTGAATAATCGGCCGTTTTTCCTTTGGGGGGCTGCGGGGCCTTACCTTGCGCCTCACTCCACTCCAGTGCAGCGTCGACTCCTCCTCTCACACGTGTTAACATTAACAACAAGCTGACAACAACAAGAGCAAGCATGAAGCCATGAGAATGGTCACCGATAATTAAAAAATAGAAAAGGCAGCGCGCTATCACAGATAAAGCCCCGGACACCAATGTCTAAGTAACATCACCCATGCAACTACATGCGATGCTTTCACACATCTGTGTCAGCCTCCAACAACAATGTCGGTGTAACACCCATGCATGCAACTGTCCTCCACAGGACACAGCTTGTTCTTTATCAGGAAACGACAGCGAAAATTGGATTTCACAAAACAGACCCCGTCACCCGTCGATCCCGCTTTAAAGGGAAAAGAAGAGCTTAAAACCAACTTGCTATTGTTACGTGATGTTGATGACAGGTTTATATCCGATCTGCAAGCTCAAAACCTGTCGAGTCCGGCAGGTTTTCTGGCTGTGAGCTTTCGGTTGATGAGTGGAACTTTATATCAGCCGTCTTTACACAGACACACTGCAGTGCAATTATTTACTATAAAATCTACTATTACATTTGTGTGTTTACACATTGGGAGTTAATCTGTTCTAGGGCTCGCGAGTCGCGCTGCTGCTGTTGCATGATTATTATGTCAATCCTACCATACTGCAAAAAACACATTTATTATAGAAAACATTTGTATCATATTCTTGTTCTTCCTTGTTGTTTTCAATGTGCAAATAGGGAGCTTTATTATGGGGAAAAAACAGGTGTGTTTTCCCTTTTTTAATTGGGTAAAATAGCTAATTTTTTAACACATTTCCTTAACGGTTATCCCCCCCCCCCCCCCCCCCCCCCTTTCCCCGTCGCCAACGTTCGATCGTTTTTTGGCTTATAAACTTCGACTTTAATAAATACAATCGAAGGTCAGCCCTATCTTTAATGTGTCTGGTGGGACAAGTACATTTCTGTTCAACTTTTCCTAAAAAAAACATCTGCTTGTCCCAGATTATCCTCAATGTCCACCATGTCCCTCATTAACTCATACCTCGCGATCCCCATAGAGACCGTAGATTTCCCGCTGTACCGCGCTGCCATGCCCGTAGAGCCCGCAAAGTTTAATTAGCTTTAATCATTATGAAAGGATTAAAAGTATTAGCGCAGATTTTCGCTGATTCTGGCTCTTTAGGCCCGCCCCCCTAACTGTATCCGGTCATTTCCGGTCTGGACCGGATCCAGCTTTCCGTATCCAGTCTGAGCCTGGGCCATAGTCCCGCCTCCATTGGTTTACTGTGTAACAGAAGTGGAAGCTACTGGGCGATGGAACTCTCGTTTTTCAATCGGATTTTTGCGTTTGGAAACTTTGATCCAGTCTCTACACGCCTGGATTATGATCCCCGCACATATCGTGCGTTTTGTGCGCGAACGTGTCCACGTGTTACCATAGCGCACAGTTGGCTTTTTTCAATGCTTTTTCATGTAAACACTGGCTGATAAGCAGAGATACAGCGTGGCAACGGATATGTCTTTTTCAATGGGGTTTTTTGTATTCGAAAGCTTGTCACCGAGTCTAACGTCTACTAGATGAGTCGCGCACAGATTGTGCACGATGCGTGCGCGTGCCCACGTTAAAAGGTAAGGACAATTTGGCAGCTGCTTACTACAGCTATGTTTAAAATGGCAGAGAAAAAGTTAACCTGTGCATTGTTTGTTTTACTTCCAAAGATATCAATGGACCATGAAGCTATGAATCATGTTCTTTTTGAAAGGAAACTTCGACTAAACGTTGCTCTGACTTTATGGCGACGAAACGCCAGTGAATTAGTCGCTTATCTAATCAGGTAATTCATGATGTTTATCTTTTTCTTCTTTTTTTGTGATGTTTATCCTTTAGACAATTAACTTGCTTCATATTCAGTTTTTGTTTCCTTTTTACAGAATTCAAGACACAGGTGTTCTCCTCGATTGCCTACCTGTCTTAACAAAGAAGTAAGTCTGAGCTCACTTTAATAATGTATGCTTTCATGTACTATTGTAGCTCTTCTATTTTTATTTTCATTGTTTCATATTAAATTGCCATCTCCCGTACCCGGCACTGATGCAAAAACTCAAATCCCCATAACCTCACAACCTCATAACTTTTGTTATATTGTGCATGTTGAACTCTCCTTGCATCTCACTGTATTCAGCATAAATTACTTATTGTAAACTACATTAAATGTTGTTGAACTTTAGTTGAATCTACGGTTATACAGCTTCATGGACATGATTGATGTCTTGTCCAAATGTTGTTCTTCATATATTTGGTCCTCACTAAGGTGCCGGCTACACAGAGCTGGATATTTCTGAAGCTAGACATTTGCTAGACATTTTTTTGTGCTGTTGGGGCTTGCAGCCACATGAAGCTGGATATTTTGGCCGTGAAGCTGGATATTTTTGAAACCGGATAAATAAGTGGAGACATTGAAAAATATCCGATTCACTCAATCCGTGTAGACATGGAATCCGGATATCTCTGCAAACTTTACTGTGTGTGTGCTTGTCCCCTAGTGGAGGTCTGGGGACTCAGATTATTTTAGACCTAGATATCTTTGTCGTGTGGATATCTGAAAAAAATGGATATATGAAATATCCAGCTCCGTCTGGCCTAGGCCTAATGCTCTGCTCAGTGGACAGTTCAGAAACCTAAATCCAAGCTAATCGAAACGGATTGCTTTCTATTCCTGGAAAGTTGGCAAATTGCCTAATGATGATGTCACTGGTAGGATGGTTTCTGAAGTGTCCACAGCCCTCATACCGATATAATATTTTCTGGTTTTGAGCGGTGCTCCTGGAACCAACATCTGGCTTTGTCCGGACCCCCAAAAATCTCTGGTCCCCAAAGAATTCCGGGCTCTGAAGCGTGGCCTACATCTGGCCTAGATATGGCCTTAGATATGGGTTAGGGTTAGGCGCGTGAGGTTTGTGGCAGATAAATCATTCTTTTTTCGCGGAGCAAGGAAAATACATCTTGATGCTTGTTGTTGTTGGTATTTGAAGAAGTGTGGGGAAGGGGACACTGCTGTAATTTTCCAGCGTGTTTGCAAGCGTGAGTGTGCCACGTGATCACAACATCTTGGTATAATAGGGGCAGGTAAATGAATTCGGTAGGCAAGCAGCTGTGGTGTAACTAACAGTCCGCCGCGTGATCAGCAGTGCCCTATAGTATAGGTAGTGTAGCAAATCATTTTGCATGGAATTATACCATAATACCATTCTATGCTTTATTTTTGATACACTACCTGTCTTTGGACATTACTCATAGGAGTAAGATACTCATTATTGTACTGAATGACTTATATAGGCCTGGAAATTGGTTTAAATATTCTGGAAACGTTTTGGAAATTCATTGATAAAAATGTGTGCTGTGAACCCTGCATTGATCATTGGTCACTTTGATTGGCAGTTTTGCCGAATGCTACGAGGGCTGCTGGGGAAACTAGACGACAGGTATTTCTGCCTCAGTGCCTAATTGACCCCATGGACAGTCATTAGGGATCAATATACTGTTTGAACATGATGCTCCGTAAAGCTTTAAACCAAATGAAGTATGAATTTTGATTAGCACAACTGTTACTGAATAGAAACCAGGCTATACTTACTTTTATTTTCAACATATTGACATTGAAATAAAACTGGATTTTTTTATGTCAGTATTTTCGAATCAAAATGTTGTAACTGTTGTTGTCGATTAAAGGGGTACTTGAATTCAGCAATGAGGAAAAAGGGGGTACTGACTGAAGCCCAAGAAGTTTGAGAACCACTGCTTTAAGCATAACCATAATCATTATCACTCACCGATTCAGGCTACTACTGTAGCATTTTGATGTTCTTTTGATTGGGAAGATATGCAACACAAGTCCTCAGCCATGAATTGAACTCGGCGTGTATTTCATTTTGATATTTTGTTTGTAGTTGATAGGGCTGTCACGATTATGCCATTTTACATGACGATTCATTTTCTCTCAAATAATTGCGATTAACGATTTAATTGTGTTTTTGTCGTTGACAATTACATTTCTGTTTGGCTTTTAGGCTTTGAAGTTACACATGGTAGATATGACACATAAGCTAAATATACAAAGAAATTACTTGACATATTTGACAACTTTATACTTAAAAAAGAACATTGATAGTGGAAATAGCAGATCTACAAGCTCACAACACGTTGCATCGCTACGCGTTGTGAGCTTGTAGATCTGGAGACATTATTTTGACATGGAAACGATTATGACGATTATGAAAAATAATCATGATTATGTCAAATAATCATGATTAGACGATTATGTAATAATTGTGACAGCCCTAGTAGTTGATGCATAACTGTCTGAGCCACCGGGGGGGGCTTAATAATATTCTAACTTGAGACTTGTGTTGTTGCCTCTCCAGCCTTCAAGATGAAGCACCGTGTTTATCACTAGGCTGCTGTATCGACCTGCTGCCACAACTGAAAGTGATTCTCGGCAGTAAATATGAAGAGTAAGTCTATTCCATGTGTTTGAGTATGTGTCATCAGCGACTTCCTATACTGTAGCTTAGTTTGTTTTGATGAGTTTCTCTATGAAAACTGTCACTTCTTGTCTGCATATCTCTGTAGGTCACGCCTGACACTGTGGTTCCCCTGACACATCACTGTGACATCACAGGTCTATGGGTTTGTCGCTCTGACATCACTGTGATGTCAGGGGAACCACTCTTAACAGAATGGGTTAGCCGCTCTGACATCACGCACTGGCTTCACTGTGATGGAACACTAACAGAAACCCTTTTATGCCCATATATGAAGTTCCCGGATGTCACCAATATTAAGCCCATATCTAACAGGACTTCATATTGGAAAGCCCATATATGGAGGAAACATCGGCCACATACCACACTAACAGAAACCATATATGGCCAAGACAGCCCATATCTGTGTGGCTGGTTCTACAGACAGGGATCTCCAATTTTAAAACCTTTTTTTGGGGTCCCACTAGCTGCTAGCACCTTCTATCCTCACAAAGTCATATGTGAGGATATGACTATGACATCGACACAAAGTCGATGTCATAGACATCATATGACTTTCACATAACAAATAACTGAGTAAGCATGTTTGGGCTCTCTCAGCATATCTCCATATACAGTACATGGATCTCCATATATGGGTACCAGGGGTCTCCATATATGGATAACTGGTCCGATATACATCACTGGCCAGATGGCAAAGAATTGGCGCATGTAGCCCTGAGGCGTCTTACTAGTCTATTGTGTTTTGTTTGTTTGACAGACATATAATTGTTGGTTTACACTGGGTCCAGTCCGTCATCAGGAAATGGTGGCCTGAACTTTCCACAAATGGCAAAAGCCTGCAGGACCAAAGCTCAGAGGACAGGTAGGTTGTTTGTTTTATGCTCAGAGGACAGGTAGGTTGTTTGTTTTATGCTCAGAGGACAGGTAGGTTGTTTGTTTTATGCTCAGAGGACAGGTAGGTTGTTTGTTTTATGCTCAGAGGACAGGTAGTTTGTTTGTTTTATGTTCAAATATCACCAAAAGGTCATTGCACAATTTCTCCAAGAAGTTAATGGACCCTAGTGCTGATGGTCTGGCATATTGACAACAACAATAGTAGTTAGATTTTTGAGGTAACCAATGGAATCTGTTCATTTAGGCATAGCATGATAATTGCATTGCAAATGCATAGGTAATCCGACTAATTGCATTGATCAGTAAAAGTATTTTATCGTTGCAATTTAACCACTCAAATCCTAGCATCCTTATTCTGACCAAGTCATTATTTTGCAAAAATAGATGAAAATTCACAAACATTAAAGATCTACAATCTCACAATGCAGATTTGAAGTCTAGTCAGAAACAATCTCTGGAGATGATTGATTTTACAAATGAAATTCCACACATCTATGACTTATTAACAGCATAGTGTTTGTTCAGCAAACATCGAGTTAACATTTTACATTCCTGATTTCAGAAATCTTGAAGTCATGAAGCAGCGACTGAAGGACTTATGGACAGAGGAATCGCAATTGTGTTTAGTTCCAGGAACTACGGGGGACATAGCCAAGGTGAGAGCGTTACTCCTGTCACGTTATTTATGAAAGCTGTGTGATAACATAGTTCATACAAATTTCACATAGTCACCATCAGCTTTTTACCTGGAACCAAGCAGCTAGAAGTCACTCCTGTCAGTGGAAAACATTTGAGTGCTGCCACAATCCAAAACCATTGATGCATGTCCTGAATGACCTAAAAAACTGCAACATTTTATTTTTTATTTTTTAACATGGATCTGAATGTAAAAGACATGGTTGGTTTTGTAATAGGGATGGGACGATAAGCGATATTGTCGTTTATCGCGATAATCGCATCGTGGAGATTTAAGTTATCGTGATATCGTCCTCCATCATGCACTGGAATCAATTCACCTCTTATTTGCCGAGCTTCATATCCAGTACCGTTTAAATCCTCTTTGCCAAAAAATAGCCGATCTACAAGCTTGTAGATCGGCAGGATAATGGATTTTGATTATCATGATAATATCGCAAATCGCAATTTCTTTTGTCACAATAATCGTGATATAAAATGTTCATATCGTCCCATCCCTATTTTGTAATTGTTACAGATCATTTGTATAATTACGTGTAATGTTGTATGGTCTGTACATACAGTACAGTTAATCCTAACACATCATGACAAACGTATAGCTCGCGGCAGCTTTTCAGCATGTGTGTGCGTGCATGTGCGTGCGGGCCTGCACACACACAATTACATTTTACTGGCTGTAAAGATAACTCTCCCCCCCTTCCTCTTTTTAGGCTATTGAGTCTTACCTATCACAACTGTGCTGACAATTGTCAACGTAGCACTGAGGACGTGACCACTACTGCCTGAAGATGGCTGTCTTTTTTTAGCTGAAATGGACTGGTTCATTCTTCCACTCAGACCTCTTGCTAACGGGATTGATGAACTGATCACAATCAGCCAACTCCCTCGGTTGGAGAGGAAAACGATGAAGAAGCAGAGCCAGGGAGCCTTTCTGCAAAAACCAAGAAATCATTTTGCACAGTTTTGCACCTTGGTTCTTCTGACTCATGAACTTGAAACTGCACCGGTCTTAAGGTTTCTTTTTGTTTTGTTTTATGTTTTAGTTTATCTTTATTTTTTATCAAATACGTCAGTCTTAAGGTTTATTTTTGTTTTGTTTCATGTTGTTTTTGTTTATCTTTATTTTTTATCAAATAAATTTGATGAAAATCATTCATCAATCTTCAAGTGTGTATGTGGTTGTGTGTTGATCGTATTGTTGTGCTAAGCGGTGGTTGGACAAAGGATAAGGATAATGATGATTTGGCTGAGCCGTACATTAATTGTGGCAATGATACAGGACAGACATGACTGTACTGTGCAAATATTAAATGGCGACAGAGTTGTTGAAAGAGCCAAATGAAATGTCACTGACACAAAGACCTTGTAAAAATCAGCAGTGTGTTGCTGATGGACCCACATCACGTCACAGGATGGGGATCAGTATTTGATGCCATGTGAAAACCCTTGGA
Organism: Nannobrachium achirus; assembly: GCF_963921795.1. Taxonomy (NCBI): domain Eukaryota; kingdom Metazoa; phylum Chordata; class Actinopteri; order Myctophiformes; family Myctophidae; genus Nannobrachium; species Nannobrachium achirus. The sequence continues at coordinate 61,768,726 of NC_137823.1, forward strand.
AAAACACATGGACAAACACACATGTCATGAATTGGAGTGGTTTGCAGTGCACCGCTCAAAGGTACAGGCAGAGTAGTTCAAGAGGAGAGTAGGGTCACGCTTTGATTTCGCCGCAGACCGGAAGTGTTGTCGTTGGAGCCTGGTGACATTCCTAACAAATGTCTGCTGCTCTTCAGCCTCGTCCACCTCCATTGTAACCGAGGCATTTTCACTCGCTGTTAATTAAGTAGATTAAATCACGCCTTTTCCCCCTTTTAACGCATTCACAAGCCTCTCCAAGTTATGCAACATTATTTCACGTATCGGCTCTAGTTAATGTTTCTCGTAAAACAATTGACTTTATTGGCTTTAAAATGTACTTGAATTAACTTGGAGAGGCCCGTTAATGGGAAAAGACTTTAGTCTACTTGCCAGCGAGTGAAAATGCCTCGGTTACAATGGAGTTGGACGAGGCTGAAGAGCAGCAGGAATATCACCAGACTCCAGTACGATATTAATGGTAACGGGGAGAGTGTTTTCTGCAGGTCTTTCAGTCCGAGTGTATCAAAGGGTGCGTTCGGAAATGTGCACCGGGTCTGGTTAGGGTTAGTTTTAGGCATAGTTTTATTGAGGTTAGGGTTGGGTTATGGCATAGTTTTACTGAGGTTAAGATTAGGTTTGGGTTTAGGCACTCACTACACAGAGCACACACCCGGTGCGCATTTCCGAACGCACCCTTTGATACACTCGGACTGAAATACCTGCGGAAAACACTCTCCCAATGGTGACGTCACGTCCGCTTTCCACACTTACGATGGGAGTCGACGTAAGTAAAGTGTCAGAACTCTCTCATTCTATGGGTCTGGGTACAGGGGGCCTTCAACAACGGGTCATTATGGGACCTCTGTTCAGACTTTCTGTACATCATCAGGCCTTACAGTAGTGACCTAGCCTAGCTCAGCTAGACATCCCCAGCCATGTCAAAACAAGGAGGGGATATACTGCAGTTAGTTAGCTGCATTAGTATATAGGCTGGCCCCAGGCTGGTAGTGACCTACCGTGTGCCAAAACAACCTGTTCTAATCTAGAGTATACAGAAGGTCCAGGGGCCTTGGGCATTGGGCAAGAAAGGACAGCAAAACTAAACATTAATTTTGGCCTGACCTATTCAAAGCAGCCCTTAGGGGCCCCTTATTGCTCAGGACCCTGTGTCTCAGTTGGCCCAATATAGAAGAGGGCCCCCCAGAGTCTAGATTAATAGGCCTACTACATTGATAGATAGGGCTGTGAACTAAACTCATTCGTTTTTATTATAATTATTTGTTAATATTATAATCCTAAAGGGGAGGGGACCGGGACGCATTTCATTTTTTTATAACTTGGTCTTTATTAAGGCCCATTCTCACTGGGCCAGATAAACAGAGAAGAAAATTACATTTCTCCATTCAATTGGATGGTAAGATACAGATAGAACAAAATATCTGTCACAGATATTTTTTATCGGTATCTTACCATCCACTTCAATGGAGAAATATATATATATATATTTTTCTGTTTATCTGGCCCAGTGGGAATGGGCCTTTACGGATTGCACTTTTATACAAAAGACATATCAAGACATAAATGGTAAATGGTGCATTTATATAGCGCTTTTAATCCAAAGCGCTTTACATAGATTGTGCATTACATTCACCCATTCACACACACATTCATACACCGGTGGCGGAGGAAGCCATGCAAGGCACCAACCTACTCACCGGAGGCAATTAGGGGTTCAGAGTCTTGCCCAAGGACCCTTCGACATTAACTCAGGGGGAGCCCGGATTCGAACTGGGAACCCTTCGGGTTTTATACCCTTCGTGCTCTAATACCAGTTTCTCTACCCCTGAGCTATGCCGCCCCAGACATACCATCCTAAGCAAATAAATACAATTAAACCACAAATTAAATTTGATAAAAATGAATCAAAATACAAACATAGAAAACGAAAAGAAAAGTACAACATTTACAGGGGTTCACATTATACTCTTTCTTATATTTACATCTCTCCTTTTTTGAATTTATACAAAAAACATTTCCCCCATCTTTTATAATAAAGTATTATAAACTTATTATAATGTTTTTGTCCCCGGCATTTTTTTCAATAAAGCTTTTTTTTTTTTTTTCATCAGTGACGTCATTACGCATTTTGGACAGATCCAGCTGATGCTGCAACACAGCTAGCAGAGCAGCTGCAGTCAGTCGGACTCAACCACAGATAGAGGAAGGAAAACAAACGGCCTGGCGTCGACACAACAGGCCTAATAGATGTTATATTAGTCACACATAACGGTTATTATTTGTGATAATACAACAAACAGCGAGGATGTTGCACCGGGCCAGAATAGCGCCGTTGTTGTGTCTTTTGGTTCAGTCTCTGGTGGGTCTGGCGTGCTGTTTCACCGACATGGAGCAGCCGGGGCCCGCTAGCAGCAGCAGCAGCACCGGGGTACAGACCAACGGAGGGCCGGGGGGAGACCGCTTCAAGATCGAAGGCAGGGCCATCGTCCAGGGCGTCAAGACGCAGGACTGGGTCTCCACGGCCCGGATCCTGGTGGAGGGCGAAGAATATGTGGGCTTCTTGAGGTGAGAAGAACCGTCGTATAGCGAACTACTAAACATCTATGCTGCTAGCCACCAGGCTAAGCTAGCGTTAGCTTCGTTAGCATTGTGTTGTGTGTGTATGACTGTGCTACTCTGTAGCAGGGCTTACTGTCTTTATTCATTCTAAATCAGTGGTTTTTAGAATTACTTTATCACACTTTTACATGGCAAGGACCCCAAAATGATACGCCCCATAAGAGACGATTTTTATGGCTCTAGCAGTGATTCTGGTTTTAATTTCAAGGACCCCCGTCCCCCAGTTTAACATTCGTGAGTAGCCGCAAATTGCAACACTAGATTATTTTATACTCGGATGAATCTAGGGTTGCAATACCTCCCATAGGGATCCAATGCATGAAAACAGTTTTTTGCTATCTGATTGTATTAAACGACTTCAAACTCACCAATATTGTGGCTCTATGGAAAGCTTGGAATTTACTCTTGCTATCTGCAAAGTGTTTGTTTCTGAAGATTCCACCGTGGAATTGTTATGATTTATTTTCTGTCAATAAAATCCGAGCAGCCATGTTTTTTTTTCTAAGTCTTGAATTTAGGAAGCGCTCGTCTTCTATAACACCACGTCCCGCTGCCTCCTGCATTAGGCTATGTGACAGAACCAGCTGGCACACAGGACTGCTGAGTGACTTCCCACGAGCGCTTCCAAACTCCAGCACTTAGAAAAAATAATCACCCGAACTGAATTTATTGACAGAAAATAAATCATAACAATTCCACGGTGGATTTTTCAGAAACAAACACTTTGCAGATAGCAAGAGTAAATTCCAAGCTTTCCATAGAGCCACAATATTGGTGAGTTTGAAGTCGTTTAATACAATCAGATAGCAAAAACTGTTTTCATGCATTGGATCCCTATGGGAGGTATTGCAACCCTAGATTCATCCGAGTATAAAAAAATCTAGTGTTGCAATTTGCGGCTAATTCGTGAGGCAATAGCTCCATGAAACCATAGCATGAAACATTCGTGAGGCAATAATAGCTCCGTTCATGGAGCTATGAGGCTACGGATTCCCTTGTGTCAGGGACCCCAATTTATGTTGTAAAATCAATGTTAATTTAACTCTTGAGAGTGTACAAATATAACCAAATGGACTCGTTGGTTCCATTCGTACCCTCTGAGTTACAGACCCATAAGGCTCCATTTGGGTCCTAGATATCATTAGCTGGGGACCCCCTGGAACTCCCTCAAGGACCCCACTTTAAGAACCAATGTTCTAAATATAAGATTGGCTGTTAGCCTTGGATCAATACTATCATAGATATCTTGACTTGCAAATGTCAAAATCGATAGGTCTTGATCCAAGGCTATAGATGTACATCTCTGTAACGCTGTCCTGTTGATTTGTTGATCTCTTGTATTGCCATTTTTGTTAAACTGTAATTTTTCTACCTATTTGATCAATTTACACTTCGAAAAAGAGACTTGAGTCTTAAAGTGGTTTTACTGGTTAAATAAACCCAGTGATATCTAATTCAAGAGTGTACAAGTGGATTCTCAAGGGTACTTTTGGTTCTTAAAAAACAAACAAGAAAAAAATATATTCAAAGTCATGCTTGCATAATGATTGCTTAGTGAGGATATTAAATTGTCATGAATCGTGACAATGAAACCTTTGTGGGTTTTTTATGTATTTTTTGCAGAACGGACGGGAGTTTTGCTGTGAACGATGTCCCTTCAGGATCTTACGTTGTGGAGGTTGTGTCGCCTCAATATAAATTTGAACCTGTACGTGTGGACATAACCTCCAAAGGGAAAATGAGGTAAGGCTCATATGCAAACGCAGACAGTCTGGTGTGTCATTTTAAGCTATTCTGCTGTATGCTTCAACGCAACGTGTCCCTAAACTGCAAGCCATTATAGGGCACGTATCGTGAACTACATCAAGACCTCTGAAGTCATCCGCCAGGCATATCCCCTCCAGGTCCGGTCCAATGGCCCACACACATACTTCATGAAGAGGGAGACCTGGGGTTGGACAGACTTCCTCATGAATCCCATGGTAAATATTGACATTGTATTTACTTTCAAGTCATTTTCTGTGTAGTTTGTATTGTTCATCAGTGGTGTAGAAACAATTAGATGTTCACATGGTCATGTTGGCGGAGGAAGGCTGTTCTCATCTTTGTCAGGACCAATACAGGGCCGGCGGCAGCCCACAATGGCTGAGGGTGCTATGCTTTAAGAGTGAAGGATACCCAACTCAAATCGGCCAGGTGAAAACAAAAGGCTAAATTTGCATACCAATGGGAGTGTGTGCCAAACCGGTTGTGGCCAGCCAATGCTGATCTACTGTATTATAATGTAAATTTCGGTTCCCTGGCCAAAATGAGGGTGCAAAGCAGGCCTCAGCAGCACCCTCGTAGAACCGGCCCTGGACCAATAGCGATGGGCAGTTTGATTTTCCATTGTGGTCTTGTAGAATACCTACCCAACTGATGTTACTGTTGCACTGGGTGCAATGCTTTTGCTTGATTGCATAGCAGTAACCCCTCCTTATTTTTTAAGATTGTACACATCTCAGCATTATTAGGTTATGTAAAGGAAGAGCAACATGATGGCAAGATCAGAGAGAGGGAATGATCTTCAACTCGGTTCTTGAACAGAATGTTTGAGCGGTGTGTCATTGGCCCATGTCACATTTATTTAAATGTAATTATAATTTGGCATCAGGGCTTGTATTCTAGCCTGTCACCAGCCCTGGTAGCAGCCTGCTACATTATGATTGGTTTTGTCACTTAGCTTCTCAGTCTGGCAAGCCTCCCACGTATTTCCGAACGTCACCTGTTATGTAGGTGACGTTGTTGCTGATTGGATGTTGTTCCAACGAATCAGAGTAGGGTTAGGGTAGCTACGTCATCAGCCAGCAAATACACAGTGGTGTATTTGTCCAGAAGCAGTGGTTTCTTGGAGATAGGACCCTTCCCTAGCCAGACTGAGAAGTGACGTGACAAAACCAATCCACTGAACGTAGCATACTTGTATTCATCAAGCACCTGAGAATCACTGTTGCTGAGCTGTGATTGGTGTAGCAGTGTTGGCTGAGCTTTGACTAACTGGTCTTGTTTTGGGGGGGTCTGTGATTGGTATAGCAGAGTCAGCTGTGTAGTTTGCTTTAGTAATTCATGTCACAATAATCGTGACATGAAATTTTCATATCGTCCCATCCCTTTTCTGCAAAGCCGAACACCAACAATAGATTAAAAAGTCTGTACTTGGAATATGATTTATGTAGATACATTTGTGTTGATTTTTCTCCTAGCTTGGTGTACCAGTTAATGTTGTCATTCTGTCGGCAGACTTGGCATGGATGCTCACGGTCATGCGTTTCCTGTTCGTCTAATTGCTTGTTTCCATTCCATCCACAGGTTATGATGATGGTTCTTCCACTGCTGATCATTGTCCTGCTTCCCAAGGTTGTCAACACCAATGACCCAGAGATGAGAAAGGTAAAGACCTCTTTGACTCGGTTATAGACGGCAGAGCAAGAGATGAGGAACGATCCGGAAAGGAAATAGATTTAGAAACAGATGAAGCACAAGGTCAGGTGCATGTCAGCTGATGAAAGACCTCCAGAATTTAGACACAAATGTGAAATTGATTGAAAAAACAGAACCGGAGTCAATTGATGGAGATGCAGATATGAATTCTGACAAGACAGCCAAGGAAAAAGCAGTTAGAATGGAGAAATTATGATAATGTATTTAGGGTTTGTTTACTGGCAAAACATACTTTTATGTTGAATAAAAAACAGTATACAGTATTTGTGCAGCCATAAGCCACTCCAACCAATCCCTGAAACGTGTCAACCTCGCAAATTGCTTTACCATGACTGAGGATTGCAGAATGAATGACTTAACGTTTAATAACTTAGTCTTCAATATCCTCTAACATTGTTATTAAACAGTCTTGATAGTCTTACATTTTAAGTGCTGATCTGAGACAATATTGCATACCTTTTTGGTGGAATCCTATAGAGATGTGCCGATTGATCGGTGAGTGATCGGTATCGGTCGATAATGCCTCTATCGGCTTTCATCGGTATCGGCTTTGCCTCTATTGGCTTTGCCGATCTACACGCTAGATCAGCTATTTTCACAATATTTATCTGTGGGACTGAATGTAACCTCAGCTTCAACTCTTATAAGTTGGATACTAAAGGACCTCAGCATGCAATCTCCTAATGTCTATACTTAATATGCAATGTCAATGTTTTGTAAGAAGAATCATTATATAAATGCTGCTACAGTAACACAATAAATAGAAGAATTTATGGATTTGACGCTGTGATCGGGAATATCGGCAGATACTGATTCCAGTTGATCGGTGATCGGCATCGGCCCCAAAAATCGCAATCGGAGCATCTCTAGTCTAGAATCCTATATTGCAAGCAAGCACAAGAGTACTTATATAGTGACTACAGTATAGTGATGGTTTCTTTCTTTACACCCTTCTCTCTAGGAAATGGAACAGTCCATGAACATGCTGAACCCCAACCCCGAGCTGCCCGATGTCTCTGAGTTCATGACCAAACTGTTCTCTGGTGGCTCAAAGGGCTCCAGCAAGCCTGGCGGCAGCAGCAAGGGAACCAGGCCGGCTGTGAAGCGGAGGTAGTAGTACTCTACCACCTCCTAGTTCTGGAGGTAGTACTCTACCACCTCCTAGTTCTGGAGGTAGTACTCTACCACCTCCTAGTTCTTCCTAGAGAAGCACTAGTCTTACCATGGAAAACATTTTGAAGATTTTTTTTTTTTTGCTTGGGTCTATTGTACAGTTTTGTTTTCATTTATTTTTTATTTTTAAAAGGGTCTTTTTCTTTTTTCCCCCGATTAGTCTGGGTGTCTAATATTAGAGAAAGAAAATTACTGAGCGAAGCTATAAGATGTTTTTGCACTGCACTGTAAACAATCTCCATACAAAAAGATACACAGAAAAATCCTGAATATTTAACTTTTTTTCGAGAATGTAGAATTGAGCCATGAAGGTCCATTTTTACACTCGTCGTTCATTTGATGTACATACTGTACGTTTGTAACTTTGACTCGTCCATGTGGTGTAACTCTCCAAGCTAACCTTTTGGTATGCATTCTCTCTGCTGCTGCCTGTCAGATTCATATTGTCAGTTCTACTTCAACTAGTTGAAAGAACTTATATTAATATTCAGATTCTTCTTCTTTTTTCCGAGTTGATAAATACGACTGTGAATGAAAGTTTATTGAATTTTAACTATAATTAAAAAGACTTATTTAAATGAGAAAAAATAAATTGTGATGCTATTACAGATGTGTTTTCTTTATTGACTGAGGTTACGGGCATGGATTTGTCTAAGTATAATACAATTTCATATGGGCTACTGCTAAGCACCTGTAAAACAAATTATTGGGAGTTGAATAAGGGGAAAAATAAAGAACTTTACAAATGTGTGTGTTGCCTGAGCAGTATGTTGATGTGAGTAACCACAGATATAAAAAGCTAGATAACTCATCCTGAGCAGTATGTTGATGTGAGTAACCACAGATATAAAAAGCTAGATAACTCATCCTGAGCAGTATGTTGATGTGAGTAACCACAGATATAAAAAGCTAGATAACTCATCCTGAGCAGTATGTTGATGTGAGTAACCACAGATATAAAAAGCTAGATAACTCATCCTGAGCAGTATGTTGATGTGAGTAACCACAGATATAAAAAGCTAGATAACTCATCCTGAGCAGTATGTTGATGTGAGTAACCACAGATATAAAAAGCTAGATAACTCATCCTGAGCAGTATGTTGATGTGAGTAACCACAGATATAAAAAGCTAGATAACTCATCCTGAGCAGTATGTTGATGTGAGTAACCACAGATATAAAAAGCTAGATAACTCATCCTGAGCAGTATGTTGATGTGAGTAACCACAGATATAAAAAGCTAGATAACTCATCCTGAGCAGTATGTTGATGTGAGTAACCACAGATATAAAAAGCTAGATAACTCATCCTGAGCAGTATGTTGATGTGAGTAACCACAGATATAAAAAGCTAGATAACTCATCCTGAGCAGTATGTTGATGTGAGTAACCACAGATATAAAAAGCTAGATAACTCATCCTGAGCAGTATGTTGATGTGAGTAACCACAGATATAAAAAGCTAGATAACTCATCCTGAGCAGTATGTTGATGTGAGTAACCACAGATATAAAAAGCTAGATAACTCATCCTGAGCAGTATGTTGATGTGAGTAACCACAGATATAAAAAGCTAGATAACTCATCCTGAGCAGTATGTTGATGTGAGTAACCACAGATATAAAAAGCTAGATAACTCATCCTGAGCAGTATGTTGATGTGAGTAACCACAGATATAAAAAGCTAGATAACTCATCCTGAGCAGTATGTTGATGTGAGTAACCACAGATATAAAAAGCTAGATAACTCATCACTGAGCAGTATGTTGATGTGAGTAACCACAGATATAAAAAGCTAGATAACTCATCCTGAGCAGTATGTTGATGTGAGTAACCACAGATATAAAAAGCTAGATAACTCATCCTGAGCAGTATGTTGATGTGAGTAACCACAGATATAAAAAGCTAGATAACTCATCACTGAGCAGTATGTTGATGTGAGTAACCACAGATATAAAAAGCTAGATAACTCATCCGACGCTGCAGTTCATTGGCGTGACTGGTAAAACAGGACTGGCGGAAGTGCGGAACTGTGGAAGGCACTCTGCTGCCCCCTGCAGGGGGAAAGAGGGAGTCCCGCATCTGATTGGCCTACCGAGCATCCCATTCTGTGACGCACAAGGAAGCGTCCTTCAGATTTCCGGAAGCTTGCCAGTCCTCTTTTACCAACGCCGCAGAGCCGGAGGAGGCGTCTACCTTTATATGTCTATGTGAGTAACTGTTTTCTAGGCTTTGTATGTCTAGATGTGAGTAACTGTTTTCTAGGCTTTGTATGTCTAGATGTGAGTAACTGTTTTCTAGGCTTTGGAGTATATATTGTTGTCAAAAGTGTCTTTCCATGTTTTGAAAGACTGCATTTTGGGAAAGTGTACATTTTGAGCTGTTATACTACCGGTATTTGCTATATGAGATGTTACCGATCAATCGGCAATGGATCGGATCGGGCCGATCAAAGCGTGATCGGCGATAATCGGTGGTTTAGATCAAAAGGTAAATTCACCGATCCGATCCGATCGGTGCATCCGATCAACCAGCCGTTCAGTATGCCCACTTGAGGCCATTTTGGGGTATTGATTTCCACAGTGCTGAAGGAATAATTAGTTACTGCTATGATAATAAATACATAGTAATGCTGGTAAATAACTATAAGGCAAATATATAAATAAATTCATGAGTGAATTAATTAATTAAAGTTAAAACATTAACATTTAGAAAATATAAATAATATATAAATAATAACTTGATCGGTGATTGATCGGTATCGGGTGATCAAACTTTTGTGATCGGTGCTCGGTGATCGGTTCCAAAAAACCTGATCGGACCATCCCTACACACAACCCTTATGTACCGTAATTGCCAGACTACAGTATATGCCGCGACTTTTTCCCCATGTTTTGAACCCTGCGGCTTATACAACGGTGCGGCTTATATAACGATTTTTACAGCTAACGGCCAGTTAGTTAGTTTTACAATGATCTTTAACAAGGATTTATATAGATTTATACAGCTAACAGCCACTAGGGGTGCTCTAGCGGGAAGCAGGAGGGACACCTGCGGCTTATAGTCAGGTGCGGCTTATATATGTAAACATTTGTTTTTTTTCTTCTAAATTTAGCTGGTGCGGCTTATATTCAGGTGCGGCTTATAGTCCAGCAATTACGGTACATATTTTGGGAACCCACTAATCATTCCCACAATATCTATATCTTGATATATGGTCATGTATAATATATTGTGATTGATTTTGTCTGTCACACACCCAGCCCTAGTATGTGTGATGAATTGCCTCCAGAGTGCAGTTGAGGAAACTCTTGGTTTCACACACAGGTGGAATGTTGCTGTACTGCACAGGGACGTGCTGGGCCCCTGATTCAACCCGGGAAAAAGAGTTGAGAGGCCCTCATTGCGCGCTATTGAGAGAGAGATCTCTCTCTATAGCGCTGCTGCTACTCAAAGATTTGCCATTTCAGATCATGACAAGTGACAAGCCAGTGGGCCAATTACATGAGTTATCTTTTGTCGTTGTCGGGTGGAAACCTTTTGTATTTATCATTTAAAAAACTAATTAAACTAGTGAAAACAGCCGATCTACAAGCACACAACGCCTCGCGGTGCGAGGCGTTGTTTGCTTGTAGATCTGCTGTTTTCACTACTTTTGTGCGAAGGCCTAGTATGATGAAGCAGGGCTTTGCGAAAAAATTTACACATTTGAAACTTGGAGATACAAGGTTTCTGCCCGACAGTGACGATTTACTGGAATGTGAAATGTTACTGTAATGCAGACCAACTGTGTACAAATACAATTGAGCCAAGGCTTAGGCTTAGGCTTAGGGTTAGCTGCTGTAGGATTCTCCAATTTCTCCTACAGGGAATTCTTTGCTCCACAACCTGGTTTCCATTTATAGTAACTAAGGCAGCACACTCCAATCAAGCGTGAATTACAATTGGTTGCAGTGAAAATAGATTATCTACAAGCTTACAGAGGCATTATGAGCGATACATAAATTGTAGATCTCGGGATCCACATGGTAACTGTTATCCCAAATGTGGATGTGGTCAGACTGTCATTTATGGCAGTGGTTCTCAACCTTTTCAGGCCGCGACCCCCAAAATAATCAAATTTGAACTGGGTACCCCCCACCCTGAAAAGCATTAAGAGATGAGGCATTACATTTTGCATAACACAGTTCTAATGTGAAAATAGCAGATCTATATGCTCACAACGGGCGTTGTGGGCATATAGATCGGCTATTTTCACAATTTCTGCCTCTTGACAATTTGGCCAATGTTTTAATTTGTCATTTCAGAGGTATTACAAAGTCCTTAAATTGTCACTTGTCAATTGTCAAACTTCATGTTGGTCTGTTTATCGTTGAATGAAAAAACAATGTTGCACATTAAGCTAATTATCTGGGGACCCCCCATAATAATTTGGGGACCCCATGGTCCCAAGGGGTCCCGACCCACAGGTTGAGAACCACTGATTTATGGAGTCGGGAGTCCTCTGTGATTTATGACTCGATATTTGTGCAAGGTTTCAGGCAGCCAAATCAGAGCCTTTTACTTCCATTATGAAATGAAAGTAACATATTTAAAATGTGAAAGGTTAGAGTTACTTATGTGGCCTACTGGCAGTGTTGTGCACAAGAATTTGCTGTTGATCGTTCCAGTGGCATGTGAGATGATTTGTGGACACGGACCCTTTTATAGATGGCTAGACTCCTGCCAGAGCCATGCCATAATAACAAAACAAGTATGCAATGCCTTCCAACTTTTGAATATAGTCAGTGTGACAAGTCTAATGATTTTTCTTTACTGTAATTCTTTTTAAATTAGCACACACACACACACACACACACACACACACACACACACACACACACACACACACACACACACAGTGTCACACAATACTATACACAAGAATAAAAGAATAACAAGAAATCACAAAACAATTATTAAACACTGAGAATAACGGGCAGAGCTCAGCAAGGAACATTTCTCTTCATGTTCTAAAGCAGTGGTTCTCAACCTTTTCAGGCCATGACCCGCAAAATAATCATATTTTAACTGGGGACCCCCCCACCCTGACAAGCACTAAGAGTTGAGGCATTACATTTTGTATAGTCTCGTGTAGCCAGACGCCGGGAGCATTTGCAAATCGCGGAGGCAACAGTCTGGCCACGCGAGACTACATTTTGTATAACATGGTTCTGTTGTGAAAATAGTAGATCTACATGCTCACTACGCCTCGCAATGCGAGGCGTAGTGAGCAATTTCGGCCTCTAATATTTGATGATTTGGTCGATGTTTAATTTGTCATTTCAGAGGTATTAAAAAGTCCTTAAATTGTCACTTTGGAAATGTTGAGAGAGAAAACAACATTGCATATTAAGTTAATAATCTGGGGACCCCCCAAAATAATTTGGAGACCCCCCTGGGGGTCCTGACCCACAGGTTGAGAACCACTGTTCTAAAGGACAGTGCAATGATGATACAACAGCTTCAATCGTCTCAGAATTCCCATTGCGTCATGGTGTGTGTGTTACTGCCACATAATTACAGTTCTGAAGTTACAGACACATTCCCAAAAGATCTAGTGATCAACAAACAATCATTGCCATCATGTTTCCAAGGTGAAACCGTAAACTTTGGACAGATAAGCGTTTAGTTTAGCCCTTCAATCAAACATCAAATGGAGTAGCTCAGGTTTAACATTGTATCACTGCAGACATAATAAAGAAAACATTCACAAAACACTGATATACACAAGGCAATGTTCATACATTTGAAACATAATTAGAAACTGAAAGGCTTTATTTCATACAGACATTGGGCACCACCACATCAAGTGGTGGTGTCAGAAAGAATGAAAGAAAACATGGTGCAAGTAAGGAATCCATGCCCCCTGCTTTTGATGTGCCTGTGTCATTTATTTTTCATCACCAGTGGGTCTATGTTTTAACCCCATTTCTGGACAGACTGAATTAAATACACTGTTTTTTTTGGGGTTTCTTTTTTACTACCGTACTTTAACCTTTTATCCCCACGATTTTGTAACCCATTTTTCACCCGGTGCCAATGCCCAGAGATGGGCAGTATTTGAAATACATGTATTTGAAATATGGATTTGAAATCCTTTTTGTCTCCACCAGCCGAAGGCAAGGGGAGAGTATGTTTTCGCCCCTGTCCGTCCGTCCGTCCGTCCTCCGACTTTGTGTACAGCTAATCTCCGGCGCCGTTGGCCCGGTCGCTGCCAAAATGAGCACACACACTCCCTGGATGCCAACAGAACCTCTGCCCCACATTTTTCAAATGGCCCTGTTCTAGCGCCACCATGAGGCCGATGTTTGCAAAACAAATTTCTGTACACTACTCCTACAGATTTTGACCAAAAATCACGCAAATCGGTAGACAGTGTCTCTACAGTCATGTGATCAACACGGATCTGTCTGATTGTCCATATTCCATCCTGATTGGCTGATATTGGCTTTCAAAGTGTGTAAGATTGGTCCATTTTGGACAAAATGCCTCAAATCACAAATGCAGAGTGCAATTAACATGAAATCGCTCACACACGTTCCCACTAGGCCGAGGAAGAAATGCCACTTCAAATTTTTGAAATCAGCCTCATGGTGGCGCTATAACAGGCCGATTCGTGGTTTTACCTATAACTCCACCGATCAGTTTCGAAACTTTGTAAGCGCACTCCCTGGATGCCAATTCAGAACCTCTGCCCCACATTTTTCACATGGGCCTGTTCTAACGCCACCAGGAGGCCAATTTGTGCAAAACTACCTTTTGGACACACATTCCCACTAGGCAGAGGAAGAAATGCCACTTCAAATTTTTGGAGCTGTGTGAAGCACAGGCTCCCTATACGTGGCTGTGTGGGTCTGTGTGTCTGTGTGTGTGTGTGTGTGTGTGTGTGTGTGTCTGTCTGTATGTAGCCTGAACTTCCTAAACTTCGGCACGCCACTAGTCCCACAGTTTTGCCACCACACACTCGCGCCATATGTCAAATCGACCGGCTTACTCGGGAATCGTGGGCTATTACTTTTCTAAGAGAAAGGTTCTATAGTTTAATTGATATTAATTTATTAGTGAATTAATTTTCCCCATTGACTTATAATGGGAATTGCAAAAACTCACATTCAATTATTTGTCTCTCGCAAACCATAGGGGCTAGAGTTTCAAGACTTGGAGAGGAGGTTCATAATGATTTCAAGGATTAAATAAAAAATACTTGTGTCATTTGGCCGCATGGTGGCGCCATAACACCCCACTTTACGTTTTGGCCTGTAACTCTTGAACCGTAGGTCGGAAAATTAAAAATATTTTTTCCCTGGATTCCTTGGGTCATGACGCATCTCCCCATATAGGCCACGCCCATTTGCGCCATGATAGATTTTCCGCCATCTTGAATTTTCTCCAAAACACACTTTTTGCTCCTTTTCCTACATATTTTCTTCAAATGTCACAAAAATCGGTACACATGATCCACACACACACACACACACACACACACACACACAGCTCCACTTCACACGGGTGTGATTTTGAAATCAGCCTCATGGTGGCACTATAACTATTCGTGGTTTTACCTATAACTCCACTGATCAGTTTCAAACTTTGTAAGCGCACTCCCTAATAGGCCAAGGAAAAACCCTTTCCTTGTATTTTTCACATCAGCCTTTTATAGCGCCACCAGGAGGCCGACTTATGTAAGACACATTTTTGGATATTACTCCTTCAGATTTTACCCAAAATTAACACAAATCAGAACACAGTATCTCTACAGTCATATGATCAAGATGGATCTGTCCCGTATTAAATATTCAATCCTGATTGGCTAAGATTGGCCTCCAAACTTTGCAGGATTGATCAGTTTCGAACAAAATGCCTCAAATCAAACACAGCGTGCAATTGTAATGAAATTGTGCACGCACAATCGCGAAAGGCCAAGGAAGAAATTACACTACAAAATGTTCAAATCAGCCTCATGGTGGCACCATGAAAGGTCTAAGATTGGTGAAGAACACATGCCACCCTTTTGACATTGGCCTATTATAGCACCACCAGGAAGCGTGGCCTGGTGGAGACATGTGCTCGGAAGAGCACTTCTTCTAGTTAGTATTTTGAAATACTATATTGAAACACTTTCTTGTATTTTGAAATACAAAAAGGTATTTGAAATACATATTTCAAAACACAAAATAGTATTTCAAATGCGTATTTCAAATACACATATTTCAAATACTGCCCATCTCTGCCAATGCCTAAACTGTAATCCTGGGTGCTACCTTCCCTCTGCCAACCTGGGGAGGGCCCCGATCTGAGCTCATGCTTCCTTCAGTGCACTGAGCAGGCCCTTCCAGGGCGCTTCTTATCACCTGACAGGGGGGAGTTTCCCCGGTAGGATGTAGTGCGTGGAAGCATCACGTTATTCCAACCAGTTCCATTCCCCTCCATCAGGCGCCCCGTCTGGCCAGGGGGAGGCAGTATAGAGACCAGGATTACTGCATGTTTTTGTGAGGGTGTCTACCCTAGGGAACACGGGGAGAACATGCAAACTCCACACAGAAAGGCCCTTTCGCCAACCCCACCTGTGGGCGCTGATGACACGGAGGAGAGAACACACCCCCAGCGCCCACAGCACAAATCGAACCCAGGACGATTTAGCTGTGAGTGCGATAGCGCTAACGAGTCACGACTACACCGTGCCCCCCTGTAATTATATTTCTTATTATTTAGTTACTAAATAATATATATCTAATAAATAATATAATTATTATTTCGTTTCTAAATAATAATAACTTATTATTATTTAGTAATTTGTAGTTTTTATTTTAGTTTCAATTAATTCATTTTCCTTTTAGTTTTGTATGATGCACTAAGGGCGAGAAGCGCACATGTTGACCAATATGTTTGATATTTACGTTTGATAATGTCACAATTCAACACTTTAATAAAAAAATATATTAGCAACATTAAGCCAGGTGTTCCTATTTTGGGCACATTTGTCAAAAAACAAACAAACATTACATTAAATTAAAGAATATTTAAAAACAAAAAGCAGATCTATAAGCTCACAACACATGACATTGCAACGTGTTGTGACCTTGTAGATGGGCTATTTTCACTATTTGTGGTACAAAGTAGTGCTTAAGTAGTAAACATAATACACCCCCCCCCCCTCACTTCCCCCCCCCCCCCCTTTTTTTTTTTTACAGATGAAACCCTGCATACAAGTACAACGATGAAAACTGAAAATGAGCAGTGGCTAAATCCAGGGTTCCCACGGTCATGAAATTCCTGGAAATATTTTGAAATTAGAAAAATATTTTTCCAGTAATGGAAAGGTTTTGGAATTTATAAAGGGTCCTGGGAGGTCCTGGAAAGAATAGCTATGCATTGTCTTTGGTTATTGATTTTGTTAATACCTCTGAAATGACAAATTAAACATGGGCCAAATTGTCAAATATTAGAGGCAGAAATTGTGAAAATAGCAGATCTACATGCTCACAACGCCTCGTGTTGCGAGGCGTTGTGAGCATGTAGATCGGCTATTTTCAC
Source organism: Nannobrachium achirus (assembly GCF_963921795.1). Classification (NCBI taxonomy): domain Eukaryota; kingdom Metazoa; phylum Chordata; class Actinopteri; order Myctophiformes; family Myctophidae; genus Nannobrachium; species Nannobrachium achirus. Next base: position 61,785,608 of record NC_137823.1, read on the forward strand.
AATAAAACCGTGTTATACAAATTTCCTCAACTCTTAGTGCTCGTCAGGGTGGGGAGGTCCCCAGTTAAAACATGATTATTTCGGGGGTCACGGCCTGAAAAGGTTGAACCACTGGCATACACTGCCTGTCTTTGGGCATTGCGCATAGGAGTAAGCGACCTGTTACTGAGCTGAATTATCGTTATATAGTCCTGGAAATCGGGTTAAATATTCTGGAAAAGTTTTGGAAATTAATTGGTAAAGATGTGTGGGAACCCTGTACAGATGAAACCCTGCATACAAGTGCAACGATGAAAAGTGAAAATGAGCAGCAGTGGCTAGAAATCACTCCAGTCCCGTATCAGTTAATTCTACTATTGATGTTGGGGTTTTGTCCACACCAGACCAGCTTGTCCTCTCCTCCCCTCTTCCGGCTCCACTGGCAGAGCAGCAGCATGCGGAAGGTCTTCTGGAAGGTCTTGTTGCACAGGGCGTAGCACATGGGGTTGATGGTGCTGTTGACGTAGCACAGCCAGTAGCCCAGGTGCCACAGGGACAGCGGGATGCACTCGGAGCAGAAGGTGGAGATGAGCACCATGATGTTGTAGGGCGTCCACGTCAGGATGAACGCCAGCAGGATGGCGCTGAGCGTCTGGGCCGCCTTCTTCTCCTTGATCAGCACCATCCTCTTCCTCTTGGTGATCTGGCCCGGGTCCATGGGCTTAGGCGTGGGCATGGGGGTACTGGAAGGGGTGGAGTTCTTGGCCATGATGTGCTCTGTTTCAGTGGGGCATGGACCCAGCCGTGTGGCGGCTGGGTCTGTGTCCTTGCCATTCGACGCAGGCTTGAACTTATATGATAATATGCCCTTCTTGCTGCTTTTTTGGGGGGGACCGGCAACATACCCGTCTTGTTCATATTCCGTTGCCTGGCCGTTCTTACTGCTCTGCCCTACTCTGTTACCTTGCTTTGTGAACGACCCCTGTTTGGTTTCTGTGGAAACATGATGCTCTTCCTCCTCAGACGAGGTGTAGCTGTTGAAGGACGTGGCCTGGTCGGCCTTGACCCACGCCTCCTCTGACCTGGTGGTGGTCTTGGTGGCGTTGCTCTGGTTAGAGGACGACCAGGAGGCCTGGTTCCTGTCCCTCCTGTCACTGGTGAAATGGAAGCAAGACCTGAGTTTCTGCGGTTTGGCCCCTCCCTCGGTGACGTCGGACGCGTTAGCGAGCCCCTGGAGCTCGGCCAGGTCCTTTGTGCGTCTCTCCGTCTCCTTGTAGATCCGGCAGTAAAGGATGGTCATGACGGAAACCGGGATGTAGAAGGCGGCGATGGCCGTGCCGAACGTGATCACGGGTTCGGAGAAGAACTGAATCTGGCACTGGTCTGGCGGGACCTGTCTTTCGCCCACGATGTACTGCCAGCACAGAATCGGCGGCGCCCACAGTACGAACGACACCAGCCACGCCAGGCCGATCATGATAGCGGCTCGCTTTGGAGTCCTTTTGGCTCTGTATGTCAGTGGCCTTGTGATGGAGAAATACCTGTCAAAGCTGATCACTAACAGGTTCATAACCGAAGCGTTGCTGGCCACGTAGTCCAGCGCCAGCCAGAGGTCACACGCAAGGTTACCCAAGGACCAGTATCCCATTAATATGTACGTGGTGTAAAGGTTCATGGACAACAGGCCTATGATTAGGTCTGCAAAGGCCAAGCTCAGCAGGTAGTAGTTGTTCACAGTCTTCAGTTGGCTGTTGACCTTGAAGGACAACATCACCAACACGTTGCCAACGATAGTTATCAAGCTGACGATGGCAGACAGCGTAGCTATGGTGATAACCTCCCATAGGCTGTGGGTGAGAGGCTGGTGGGTGCTTGATGTGTTGCCATCCAAAGTGGTGGTGTTTAGCAGACCATTGGTCACCATGATGGTGGGTTATGTTGTTACAGTGTGCAGGTTAGTGAAACTTCTTCTGGATCCATGAAGAATGTTCCCCGGTCACCCTGAAATAGAAAGAAAACAACAATGATTTAAAGTAGCCTACCACCAGACCTCATTTCCCTATCAAATGTACACGCAAGCAAGCAAGCATCCGCACACACGCACACACACACACACACACACACACACACACACACACACACACACACACACACACACACACACACACACACACACACAGTGGTGGAAAAAGTACTCGGATGTTTTACTGAAGTCTGGTATTACAAATTTACATCAAAATGTACTTAAAGTACCAAAAGTAAAAAGTACAAAATGTTTGAAAATAGCAGAATTGTGAGCTTGTAGATCGGCTATTTTCAAATAGCTTTTTAGCGTTTTATAAAATTATAATTTATATCTGCAAAGTAACTAGTAACTAAAGTTTAAAGGTAGCGGAGTAAAAGTACAATATATGGATCCGAGATGTAGTGGAGTAGAAGTAAAAGTATTGGAAATTGGAAATACTCAAGTAAAGTACAAATATCTCAAAATTGTACTTAAGTACATTACTTAGGTACATCTACTTAGTTACTTTAATTACAGCACTGCGCACGCACGCACGCACGCACGCACACACACACACACACACACACACACACACACACACACACACACACACACACACACACACACACACACACCCCCACACACACACACACACACACACACACACACACACACAATATATATATATATATATATACATCACTTGTGAGGACATTACATAGACTTCCATTAATTGTTATGCAAGTCCTGTGGCCTTACCCTAACCTCTATCCCTAAACCTAACCCTAAACCTAAACCTAACCGTTGTGGGGACCTACTATTTTGTCCCCACACTGTCAGAGGTCCCCTGCAGGTGACTGTGTGAACATGCGTTTAGTCCCCATAAGTATAGCTAGACAAACTCACACACACACACACACACACACACACACACACACACACACACACACACACACACACACACACACACACACACACACACACACACACACACACACACACGCACTGTCTTGAGCAGCCCATCTATCCAACGGAACAAAATAGGGCGCTAGCGTTTCCAGCAGGACCACATTCACAGTAACACCCATTCACAGCAGTAGCATTGTGGTGTTACAGTCTAAACCGTCCGCCTCCATCACCAGTGAGTTCCACAGCCATGGAGGGTCGGCCTGCCACGAGAGGAGGTAGAGGAGGTGGAGGTGGAGGAGGTGGAGGAGGAGGAGGAGGAGGTGGAGGTACACACACATGGAGGAGGGGAGGTGGAGGTGGGAGTGGGGGGAACGAGGGTCCAGGAGGTGGAGGAGGCCGTGGGAGAGGAGGAGGTGGAGGACACCACCACCACCGTGGCCGTGGGAAGAGGGACCATTACCGTGGCCGTGGACGCGGTGGAGGAGGAGCACCACCACATGCAGGACAACAACACCGGGTGAGAAGGGACTTGATTGACTTGTGCATTGGTGGGAAAAGTTGTATTAAATACTCCAATGTAGAAACACTCTAGTTACAAGTAAAAGTCCGGAATAAAACATGTGCTGGAGACTGGAGTAAAAGTACAAAAGTATTGGTATCAAAATGTACTTGAACTACCAAAAGTAGAAAGTAGGCTACTCATTATGTAGAGCAGTGTTCTCTGACAGTGTACAAATGGAACCAAATGAACCCCAACGGGTTCATTTGGTTCCATTTGTACACTGTCAGAGTTACATACTTGTATGGGTCAATTTAGGCTCTTGTGAAGTGGTTGATTAAAGACAGTAAAAGTATCAACAATACTCCAAGACAAGTAAACGTCCAGAATAAAACACTTGCTGGAGTAATTGACTTGTGCAGTGGTGGTGGGAAAAGCTTTATTAAAAGTAAAAAGTACCAATGCTCCAATGTAGAAATAGCCCTCTTGTAGAGGTATTTTATTTTGGGACGTTTTATAGAGAGAAAACTTCCCAAAATAAAATACCTCTACAAGAGTTGTGATTTATGGCTAATGTAGAAAGTAGAAACACTTGTTACAAGTAAAAGTCTGTAAAAGTATGTAGTAAATGTACTTGAACTACCAAAAGTAGAAACTCATTATGTAGAATGTCCCATTTCACAACTTTTCAAATGTATAAAATCTTCTGAAAAATACTAAAAAAAAATACTCCAGTAAAGTACAAATACCTCAAAATTGTGGTGCAGTACATAAGTAAATGTACTTAGCTGCTTTCCACCACTGGTTCTGTCATGTAAGTGGAGAGTGGACCAAAGCATACTCCTGTATCAGGGGTAGACAACTAGGCAACCTTACTGTATTATAATATATACAGTACTTTACTTACACAGTAGTCTGAATCAGATAAGTCCCAGTTGTTTGTTTGTATTCTTGTTTATTGTTTTCATTATAGTTTTGTTTTATGTGCAGCCCTTTGGCACACAAATTGTGATAGTGTTGTTCTCTAATAAAATGTGCCTTGACTTTTCTACTGTCTGTCAGTAATGTATGGAATACACCAACCCTAGAATTCTATGACAGGTATATCATTATAAATGCACTTAGAACAAGGACACCAGCACTCACTTTAGAACTAATTCTTCAAATGTATTAAAGGTGATACACCATGAAATTTCACTTTTCCTATTTTAAAACCTTTTTTTGGGGTCCCACTAGCACCTTCTATCCTCACAAAGTCCCATTTCTGACCGTTGTGTCTTTCTCTGGTTTTGAGAAGGCGAAGGTTAAAAGTATCCCACGGGTTCTCAAAACAGGCTATCCAGATTTGCTGCCGATTGTGACGTCATCATCGGCCGTTTTTGAACCTTTTGAAAAACGTTTTTGGGACATAAACAATATGACATAAATACTTTTTAAATGCATGGTGTATCACCTTTAAATGTTTCCCCCAGCAGCAGCAAAATATTGGAGGTTTCGGCCCAGTGGGCCTTCCTCAGCGTATAACTAACTCTGAGGAAGGCCCACTGGGCCGAAACCTCCAATGGTTTGCTGCTGCAGGGGGAAACATTTAATATACATTTGAAGAATTAGTTCTAAAGTGAGTGCCGGTGTGTCCTTGTTCTAAGTTCATTGTTTGCCTGAACCGTGCACCCAAGACCAATATATTGGTGAACTACACTTTGACGAGTGCTCCTCTTTCCTTTTCATCATTTTAAATGCACCATTTATCATTAATTACCCCACACCAATCGCAAATAGTGTGTGTGTGTGTGTGTGTGTGTGTGTGTGTGTGTGTGTGTGTGTGTGTGTGTGTGTGTGTGTGTGTGTGTGTGTGTGTGTGTGTGTGTGTGTGTGTGTGTGTGTGTGTGTGTGTGTTCACTGCTATTGTGGTCCATGTGGAGATAAAACTAAATACACAACACATTTTCTGTCTGAACCTTCAAATGGATACGATATGGCTGTGTTAGTGTATGAAATACATGAAAGATGTATGTACTGTAATAGCACAGCCATTAGGGCTATTGTGGAATGCACATGATGAGACTAAACATAACTTCCATGAGAATCTTCTGGGTGAGGAAGTGATCAATTATTTCCCTGACACTTGGTCAGCTGGTCAGTAAGATGATCAGCTTACATTTACTTACCACATGAATAAAACTCATGAATTAGGGTTGGGTTTATATATTGTGGATTACCTATCAGCATATTCTTGTTTTATGAGAAATCGTGGGGTCAGCCTCATTGTAAAAGTGCTCTCAGAATGAAGTCAAAAAATGAATTGATCACAATATCCAGCTATTGATTAAGAGAACCATGCGTCTTCCCTGGAGCATTTTACACGGCAGGGCGGCTTTTCCTTTTCCATCTAGCCCAGGGCTAATTGTGTCATTAATCATAGAGGATTGGCTCATTTGCTTGTTGTCTGTTAGCTGTGACTTGAGCAGCCCGTGGCTAGTTGTCCTCCTAGCCACATAATTCTATCAGGGCCTCCCGTTTCCAAGAACTCTAGAGTTTAGCCCTGAGCAGAGGCAACATGTAAACCAGTCCAATTAGCACTGAGACCCCAGACTGAGGTTTAAAGGGGTAGTCCACCCCCCCAAAAAAAAAAATCGAAATTTCTATCAATTACACACCCCATAAAGCATTGAATTCATGGATTTTTGAAGCGGTGAAAACCGCTTCCAATGAGTGGCTTTGTGTGTCCCACGCCCATATATGGTCATTTCAGTCCAGAATGAACAGGTTTTTTCAAAAACAAAATGTGTGTTGCATCCGTCCGTCCGTCCGTCCGTCCGTACGTACGTCCGTCCGTACGTATGTGTGTAGTGTCCGTCCCGGTCTGATGATTGGATACTTTGAGGATTGGTCAAGCTTCACATGACAATTCGGCCCTCCAGATAAAATCATTAATTCATTCAGAATATAAAGAATGTATAGATCACAGAGTTCATAACTCTAGAACACATAGAATAAAAGTTCACCGCTTCACTTCGAACCGAGGTTTGATTTTTTTCATTTTATTTTATTTTTCTTTTCGTCAAATTCCGGAGCCCCAATTTTGATGACTGGGTCATCGGTCACTGGGACTTTGATTCTTCTACTGGAGACTCCGCCGGTCATTAAATGATAGGCTTAGAAAAGAATGCTACAAAAACATAAATCTGGATGAATTCAAGGCTTCATGGGGTGTGTAATTGATAGAAAAGAAGTAATATTTTAGATGAACTACTACTTTTTAAGACGGGGGTCTTAAATGTTTTCAGGCCAAGGACCCCTTAGCTGATAGAGAGATGAAGCAGGGACCCCCACAACCTGTTAATAGAATCAATTTAGTTTCATTGTTTGACAGCACGATCATCAGTGTATTTTGGAATCATGTCAATTTCTGTTTTCAGATATTTAACCACTTGAACTGTCAATACTTAACACATCTGGTGCCAACCCCGAGTTTCCCGAGTTTGTATTGATACCAACGCTGTGCCAACCCCGAGTTTCCCGAGTTTGGGCCGTTTTAGAAAAAAAAAAAAGAAAAAAAAAAAAATCAAATTTTTTTTTTTCAAATTTTTTTTTTGGACCTCCAGAAATGTATTAGGCATGATCGCGATCGCGAAATTGCATGTTTAACCCCCATACCAACCCATTCTTTCAAACATGGCAGCCATGTTTGTTTACATCTGTAGAAAACATAATGGCCCATAAATCATGAATGCCTGAACGGATTTCCAAGCGGATTTTTTTGTTTGAAAGCTGTGAACAGCATCTACACACGTGGTGCATCATCTAGGCATGGGCGTGCACTTTTTACACAATTGCACAATTACATGGAAGTCTATGGTAACCATGGCAACGCGAGACATTGAAGAGAAAAAATCATTGCAACATAAGTGTTAATAAACTTGACCCTTCACTCTGTACTTAGTCTGCTCTTTTCCCCTCTACACCAAAGCCCTCTAACGCCTCGTGCTGCGAGTAGTGGCCAGTAGTGGGTTAATATAAAAAAGGAGAAAAAAAGTTTCTATCACTCAAAGATTTGGAGGACCCCCTGTAGTAACTCTGGGGACCCCCTAGGGGACCCACCGTTGAAGACCCCTGTTTTAAGATGTGTGGTTGGAGAAATAACACTTATTTAAACTTGAATGTTTAGACCCCCATGTCTGCCTTGGAAAAGATAGCCAATCTACAGCGTTGCATTGTAAGCTTTATAGACTGGCTATTTTCTGCAAAGAAATTAGGTGTAGCAGAGAAAAAAAGAGGGGAGCCAAGGATAGACTCATGGCGGTATATTAGGGTATACAGTAAGTGGTTTTAAGTTTTTGTTGTACTCGGTTCTCCGTAAGGGCCCGGATGACGGAAACGACGGGTGGCTGGAGGATGATGGTGTCGAGGAGACATTTTCCAGGAGGAAACTGGAGTCCAACTGGGATCGATACGCAGAGTCTGAGCGGGAGGAAGCTTCCGATGACTCTCCCACTCAGAGGGGAACAGACTATCATGTGCTGCTGGAGTCAGCAGGTAAGGCTTTATAGCTGGAGGACGACTTAAAGGTGATACACCATGAAATTCCACTTTTCCTATTTTAAAACCTTTTTTTGGGGTCCCACTAGCACCTTCTATCCTCACAAAGTCCCATTTCTGACCGTTGTGTCTTTCTCTGGTTTTGGGAAGGTGGAGGTCATCCCACGGGTTCTCAAAACAGGCTGTTCAGATTTGCTGCCGTCGCTGACGTCATCAACGGCCGTTTTTGAAGGGAATTATTATTATTATTATTATTTTTAAGATTTGGTGGGGGGGGGGGGGCGCAGTTCAGGCCAAAGGTGGTACTGCAGCTGAAAATGCTCTGAGAGCCATTCAAAATGAGAGAGGCTCTCTATTCAGGAGTGGTAATTTAGCCTCAAACCTTTTGAAAAACGTTTTTGGGACATAAACAATATGACATAAATACTTTTTAAATGCATGGTGTATCACCTTTAAGAGGTTTTGTTTGTTATGTCAACCACTCTTCTACCACACAGTTACATCCTGAGTGTTCATTTTATCTTGGAGAAGGTGCAAATGTAACCAAATGAAATGTCCATTTGGTTACATTTGTACACCCTCTGATGAATTAACTCTGAGGATTTCACTGTGTACCAGCAGTGTCTTTCCAAAGTACAATCCACAATATTGAGATGGGGAAACACAACCCAAGGAAAGGGCTGTATGCAAGAAGAATAGATCAGAGCACTCAAAACAATTGTAGGAGAGGACATAGATCTATTCTAAAAGGGTGTGTTATAACAAAACTTTTTTTGCTGTTATAAAGTATAACATGTTTTGAATGTCTGCTGCTGTGTGTGTGCGTGTGGAGCTCCTATTCAGTTTCTCAGTGCATTGTGTAAAAGAAGTAGGGTAATCTACTATGAATGGTATATGATGTCATGCACCGCATCTGCCTATCAAGCAGTGTTGGCCTTGTTCTACTCTTGTACGTCATTTGGGCAAAGTGAAATGGCTGTAGTAGCGTATTACCCTTGATGGAAGTTCTCTAGCGCAAATGTAGTTTAATTTAATTTTTTTAATTTTAATATATTGACAGAATCTGCTTTGTTTGCACTTGTGTATGTGCTAAACATCATACAATGAAAATGCCTAATCCTTAATTATGGTCCCTCACTCATGGAGCACACTCCTACCCTACGTGGCCACACCCACTAGTTCATTAAGTATGCCTGGTTGTCAAGTGGGTGGTGACCCTGCTGAAGTTAGCCACACCCACAGTGTTGGGTGAATGGTAAAAGGGGAGGGGATGGTACTTTATGATGTCATTAAATCTGTGTATTTCGACTGGGCCTTTTGACTCGGAGGCTTTCAGCTTTCAGGAAGTAACCAAGAATACACAGGGAAGACAAGTCTGTACATTATAACCACAACCGGTGGTAGGGCTGTCACGATATGACATTTTACATGACGATTAATTGTCACTCAAATAATTGGCGATTAACGATTTAATTGTGTTTTTGTCGTTGATAATTACATTTCTGTTTGGCTTTTAGGCTTTGAAGTTGCATAGGTAGATATGACACATAACCTAAATATACAAATACATTACTGACATATTTGACAACTTACTACTTAACTCATTGAGTGCCTATCCCGAATTAGTTCGGGATATATGATCGTATCACAGGGTGCCTATCCCGAACAAGTTCGGGATATAAAAAAAAAAAAAAAAAAAAAAAAAATTTTTTTTTTTTTTTTTGAAAAAATTTTTTTTGAATTTTTTTTTTTTTTTTTTGGACCCCATCAAATCTGGTGAACATGATTTCAATCGCGATTTTGCATGTTCCACCCCCATACAACCCCATCTAACATACAGGGCAGCCATTTTTGTTTACATTACATGTAAAACATAAGGGCGATTATCTCAAGAATGCCTGAACGGATTTCCAATCGGATTTTTTTGTTTGAAAGCTGTGAACAAACTGCACAAATCCACTCTGGATTGCATTGGATTTTTCAGAGCTCATTCTTCTCTGTTTTTTTCCCATGCATGAGGTGTGCAAGGTTTAATCATGGCTAAGTTGACGAAAATAAGGCTTCTAAAATGCTTGGTAGCCAATAGCTAACTTCAAGCTAACTTCATCCTCTTCCTGTACATGCAGTCATGCACAAAGGAAAGTGTTCAGGCAAGTCATGGCTGCAGGGCTTCTGCATATACCAGCATATCTCTATGGGATTTTCTCTGGCCACTGGGCGCCCTCTAGTGGTGAAAGGGGTGGCACTAAATGAGTTAAAAATAACATTGATAGTGCGACGCGTTGTGAGCTTGTAGATCTGCTATTTCCACTATTTTTGACTTTTTTTTTAATATATGAACATTTTTCAACATGGAAATGATTATGACGATTATGAAAAATAATCACGATTATTTAAAAATATCACGATTAGACGATTATGTAATAATTGTGACAGCCCTACCCGGGGGTCTATTAGAGTAATGTTAACCCCATAGACATTAGACACATACAAAACAGAAAAAGTACAAAACCACGGCACCACCTCTTTAAATGCTATAAAATGAAGACAACTCTGTCTGTCTGTCCTTGTCCATGTTCCCCCTCAGTGGATTGACCAATAGATTTGATATTGCACATACAGTACTGTTTGTATTGACCATTGGCATGCAGGGGCTGAGGAGGCAGATATTTAACTTTTTCCAAATTGAAGTTGTTTATTAGCATTTTTGTGAACTCTGTCACTCAATTGTCTCAACTGTCATCCATTCAAATGCATGTTTTAGGGTTTTGGGTTGACCAATCGATTTGACATTGCATTGGCCATGCATTGGCAAACGCAGGGACTGACAAAGCTGTTTTTTTCTTTCTTTTCCTTTTTTTTTTTTTTTAGCATATTTGCCACAGGCTAAGGGATCTGTAGTTACATAGGCCAGAATTGGTTGTTGATTTGCTGTCAGGGTGACAGTGGTAGGGGGGTGTGATTTGGACCCTGCTGGTGGTGGAGAGGGGAGGGGGGGGGGGGGGGGGGGCTCACGGGAGCAGTACCAGGGTTAATTGAGCAGCAGTTGTTTCCAGCCGTCTAATTGTACTCTCCTCTTTAGTAGCGTGCTGGACCTAGCCTCGGGGCTACACACACACACACACACACACACACACACACACACACACACACACACACACACACACACACACACACACACACACACGCAATGCCAACAGATAGAGGGAGAGAGCTGGCTCCAGGGACGTGCTGGGCCCCTGATTCAGCCCGGGAAAAAGAGTTGAAGAGGCCCTCTTTGCGCGCTATAGAGAGAGATCTCTCTCTATAGCGCTGCTGCTACTCAAAGACTTGCCATTTCAGATCATGACAAGTGACAAGCCAGTGGGCCAATTACATGAGTTATATTTCCTTGTTGTCGGGTGGAAACCTTTTACATCCAAAACCGTTTGTTTTGTATTTATTATTTTAAAAATGATTTAAACTAGTGAAAACAGCCGATCTACAAGCACACAACGCCTCGCACTTGCGAGGCGTTGTGTGCTTGTAGATCTGCTGTTTTCACTCCTTTTGTGCAACAGCCTTGTATGATGAAGCAGGGCTTTGCTTTGCGAAAAAATTCACGCATTTGAAACTTGGAGATACAAGGTTTCTGCCCGACAGTGACGATTTACTTTGTTGGCCGCCCAGCCCCCAAAATGGAACGAAGGACGACATTTTATTTAAATCTTTTTCCTAATGGCCGGCCTGGGCCGACCGGGAATGAACCGGCCGTTCGGGAGTTGTCCCGCTTTTCCCAATGGCCAGCACGTCCCTGGCTGGCTCCAAGGTACATCTGTATAGGAACGGACTGATTTCAGTGCATAGCAAACAGCAGACCCAGCAAGGCTGCGTTATATTTGGCACACCGCTATATGGTAATACTGTGTTGTTGTTCATGTACATGATGCGTGGAGTCAATAAAGTGCAAAAGCTTTAATTAACAGACTGGTCAATTGTTATGGCAATATAGAATCGACAGTAAAGCTGGTTGCACACTGCTGCGGGGAGAGAGAGAGAGATGGAGAGCCCAGTGGTCCGAAAATAAAATAAAAATTTGCAGTGTGCAAACCTGATTGACATTAGCTCCTATATTCGGACGAAAAAACGCAGTAATATGCAACGACCTTAACACTCAATGTGCTCATGCTGCAATGACATAATGACCAGTCGGTAGACAGGGACATTTACCGTATACAGTAAGGTGGTCTTTCTCATGGATGTGTCTCCTCAGTAGGATGGTCAGTCCATATAATGTCTCCTCAGTAGGATGGTCAGTCCATATAATGTCTCCTCAGTAGGATGGTCAGTCCATATAATGTCTCCTCAGTAGGATGGTCAGTCCATATAATGACACATGGGTATTGGCATATTATGCACAGCAGGGATTGATGGAGCAGAGTTTTCACTTTTCCCAAATGTACTTGCCTTTTTGCCACAGGTTAATATGTGATCTGTGATCTATGTGATCTGCAGTCATGGTCCCACCAAGTCTGCAGCTCTGCATGTAGTCTTGTGCACACTACTATGTATTAACCTCGCCTACCAGTCTTTCTGGGGAGAAAGCCTGGTGTTCGTTCACAACGGACCGTTTGGTTTCCGCCTAAAGCGCGGAAACCACTAGAAGAAGCGGCATCGATTTGATTTAGTTCCCCTCGTTTGTTTCCCCAATCACTATTAAAATGCTCGAGAAGCCTAGTGTAGTCTTGCCAGTCGCTATGAGTTGGACTAAAATATCACATACCAAACGAATTTTTCGAAAGCAAAACAACGCTGCATCAAGGTGTTTATTAGGTAGGCCCTAAAACTATGTCCTTGGGTGCAGGGGAATATTTTGGGTTAAAACTGAATCCGGTTGATAGTTCCGGCCAAAGTGTAGTCCGTCTAGGACTACAACATGACGTAAAGTGGTTTCCGCTCCCGACCGGATCAAACCACGTAAAGTGAAGTGATCCCAGACTAACTATGTATGGACTATGCCCAAGTAACTATCATACTGAAAACTAAACACCTTCAGAGAGCTATTATAAAGTACAAAAAGATGAAAAGCCTGTAGTGATGAGGTGCAAGCTAATCAAGAAAGACTAGCATAAAAGTGTATAAAAGTAGCCACACAATGTAGCTCTGATCCAGTAATTATTACAGACTCGATGGAACGTGTTGTCACTGTCAGTATTTAGGCCATCTGATTTGTGTAAGGTTGCATGATTTGAAAAAAATGCCCATTTCTAAACTTTTTGTTCTCACTTGAAGCCCCTGTTTTGTTGTGTGGGGAAGGTATTTCATAACAAATAGGATCTCTCACCATCCAATTGGGGTGGATATTAGCAAGAATCTCACGATGCAATACGTATCACGACACTTGAGTCACGATGCAATAGTATCACGATATATTGCGAATCTTTGCAATACGATACTATTGCAATACTATTGTGATATATCAGCTTTAAAAGGGGAAGGGAAGGCGCTGCTCTAATGTTGTTGTTTTCATCATTCGCAGCCATTTTCTCAAGAGACCTCACTCACTGAACTGTGGGAAGGGGAAGTAGCTACTATAGTACAGAGACATCTAGAGGCAGTGAGTGTCAGGACCGGACTTCAACCATTGGTTCTTATAGATGGGAACATATTTCATTTTCCTCAAAGTATCGCGATACTACGGCCTAAAGTATCGATACAGTATTGGCAAATAAACTATCGCGATGTATTGCCATATCAATTATATTGCCCACCCCTACCATCCAATGAGAGTGGCATAGTCACTAGTTTAAATCCAGAATCCAGGGCATCATTGTGACTTCTTTACAGACTTTACAAATGCATGATGCTGACAGCTTCTATTTTTGAAACATTTTCGAGTTTTTCTTCTCCTCAGGAAGAGTGGTTAAGCAATTAAATGTGTACCTCTAGTAGCATCAAATGTGTGAGTGGTTTGACTCCTGTCTCCCTCGTCCGTCAGAGTTTTGCCCACTTGTTAGATTAGTCATGCTGTACAGCGTGTGTCAGGCGCTCCCCCAAGGGCTCTTAATTGTACGTGGGAGGGAGATACACTCAGGGGGCGTTTGTTTTCCTGACCACTTGAAGCCGTGGAATCAGGAACTGTCCACCGAGCCTACATCAGCATTTTTGCTTGTATGATTGTGTGTAACAGTGGTTCTCAACCCTTTCAGGCAGTGACCCCCAAAATAATCATATTTTAACTGGGGACCCCTCACCCTGACAAACGAGTTGAGGCAATACATTTTGTATAACACGGTTCTATTATGAAAATAGCAGATCTACATGCTCACAACGCCGTAGATCGGCTATTTTCTCAATTTCTGCATCTAATATTTGACAATTTGGCCATTGTTTAATTTGTCATTTTAGAGGTATTGTCACTTGAGAAATTTACATAAAACCTCTATTGCATGTTGGTTTGTTTACCGTTTAGTGAGAAAACAATATTGCACATCAAGTTAATCATCTGTGGACCCCCCAAAATAATTTAGGTTGAGAACCAATGGTGTATAATACAGTACTATACAAGGCCCTTGATGGTGTTTGAATAGCTCTTGCTTTTGTTCAGTTTGGCTAGATGATGCAGTCGCTCAGACAGGTTAGAGACTGCTTGGTTTATCCTGCCAGGATTGGTTAGGTTCAGCTGTCGTCTATTTCAGGACGGTGGATTTCAAAGCTGGGGGGCGGGGGGTTGGGGGTCGCGGGGGGCACGGCAGGTAGCATCTGGACTGGAGGGACAATTTGAAAGCAGAGGGAAAAGAAAAGGGTAAAAAAAGAACAAAACTACTTGTTGGTGTAAGAAGTGAGCAGTCAGAAGACGTGCAGCGTTACCACTAGGGGTGGGCGATATGGTGATAATTATCGTTGAGACGATACAATGTCTCCACGATATGCCTTTTTAGACGTATAGTATATATTGTGATACAATTGAGGGAGCCTTGTAAAAAATCCTGTTAATACAGAGGTTCATTGCAGAATTCAATTTAAACCTGCATTTTGGTCTAAATCAGAAGTTCTCAAACTTTAAAATGTCAAGGTCTCCACGTAACTCTGACAGTATACTGTCAGAGTTACATACTTGTAAAGTTCAATTTAGACCTCCCAAAAGGAACCCAGAGAGTCTAGTTTTTGTCAAGTACCTTGAAAAATAACCATAAAAACCAACGTGAAAAAGAATCTTGATAAAATCGTGTATCGTGATACAGCTTGGGAAAATATCGTGATATTGTATTTTTCCATATCGCCCACCCCTAGTTACCACTTGCCACAGTGATGGTCGGGGAAAAAGAATATCTGTCGAGCCGAAACCTCCTAACTTGGGGAAAATGAGCTCAAGTGGAGTTAGGAGGTTTTGACCGAAGGGCTTTTTACTACTTCATTGGTTCAATATTATTTTAACCAACACACAGACGTAAAGGGTGTTCAATAGCACATATTTATGAAAAAAAGAGAGGGCCAATCGGGTGGAGTTAGCTGGTTTGGCAGAAAGTGTGAAGTTAGGAGGTTTTGTCCCAAGCACTTTTTACTACTTTCCATTGGTTCAATATTATTATAACCAACGCGCTACTGTAAGGGTGTACAGGGTGTTCAATAGCCCTGATTTATGCCAAAAAATCAAAAACCTCAAAAATGGATTTAAGAGGTTTTGGCCTGACAGTGACGATAATATAATAATGCAAATGCCTAGTCTTCCACGCTTTTTAGACACCTGTCACTAAGCATCTATTGTGGGGACAGACACCATGTGGGGACAGACACCATGTGGGGACAGACACCATACGGAACTTATCCATGACGAAGACCCAATCTGTGAATGACTATCCACTGCCTTTGATGGGTATTCTTTAGATGTTACATTACGGATGTCGTGAGATGGGGGCTTTTGAAGGTTGTTGCTTAGTAACATTTACTTGCTTTGTAAGGCCTATTTTTTAACCTTAGTCATACCTGAAAGATCACAACCTATCTATCTAGTATGAATTAGAATTTATGCCATGGCTACACAGAGCTGGATATTTCATATATCCCGGTTTTTCAGATATCCACATAGAAAAATATCTAGGTCCACACGGAGCTGGATATTTCATATATCCCCTTTTTTCAGATATCCACATAGAAAAATATCTAGGTCAACACGACAAAGATATCTAGGTCTAACAAGCACACACACAGTAAAGTCTTCAGAGATATCCGGGTTCCCTGTCTACACGGATCCAGTGAATCGGATATTTTTCAATCTCTCCACTTTTTTATCCGGTTTAAAAAATATCCAGCTTCATGTGGCTGCAAGCCCCAACAGCACAAAAAAATGTCTAGCTTCAGAAATATCCAGCTCCGTGTAGCCATGGCCTTAGACACTCAATCCTGTAGTGTAGCTCATCATCGTCCCATGGCTCCTAATTGGTGTGGTTGCTATAGGCAACACACTATTTATTGCAGCCACACTTGCACTTTCCCAGAATTGCACCTTTCTAGTTAATAATGGCTTCATAATGTCACAGAAAATGGAAATAGGAAATTCTAGTAGTTAGAGCTGTAGGTCAGTGATGGACTGCCACTCTACAGGTCCAGTTGTACATTCTAGAAGTTAAATTAAGACTGAGAATGAGTATGATGATGATGATGATCATCATCATGAAAGAGGAATGGAGGTTGAGATGAGGTTACTTGACTTATCACACAACAGTATTTCCAATACTTTGCAAATCAGTGGTACCCCTATAAACTATCTTTTGAAAGATGTCGGAGCAAAGTTTGCCCACATTGCAGTGGAGGTACTGCAGGCGCTCGACTGGAGCATCTCTGTAGGCTTAAGTTATTTCTAATGAAGCTGATCCGTTCTCGTTTCCAGCTGATTCTTCTGATTTCAGATATTTGTATGGTGTGGCTCTGCAATAGTAAAAAAGAAAGAAAGTCCGCACACCAATTTCGCTGTTCCCAATATAGAGTTCTACTGTGACCACAGTAAAACTCTATATTGGAAACGGCAAAATTGGTGTGCAGACTTTCTTTCTTTTTTATTGTTGATTGTTGCGACCAAAGGTCGCATTTACCCTGAAAAACCTTGTCGCTTGAGTGACCTTCCTTCCTTCCTTCCTTCCTTCTGTAACCTTCCTTCTGTACAGGAAGTGATGCTAGCGAGTTGTGACATCACTTCCTGTACGGGGTGGCTACACAAGACTAAGAAAGACAAAAAAAGGAGAAGGATACACAAGACTAAGAAAGACAAAAAAAGAGAAGAATAAAAAAGAAAAAAAGGAGGAGGAGGATAAAGATACCAAAAGGAGAGAGAAGAAAGGGTGGATGAGGTACAATGTGCAGTCGGCAGTCTCAGAAAAGAAAATTAAATAGGAGGTGGCAACGGGCGTCAGATAAAGTTATTAGGCCTGCATCCGACTTTAAGTCGACGCACAGGATTCCAGAAGTGTAGCGCTTATTCGCTCTTGTATCAAACCGGTACTCGAAACGTTCTTAGAATTTAACATATTTTCTAAAATAAATATGGGGGCGGCTGTACACCTTCTAAGCCGCGGCAGAACCCCCTGAACCCCGGTACTGCCGTGCAATCAGCGTTTTATTTATAAACATATTTAAAAAAACAAACACACCAAATGATAAACAACGCGCGCGGGTCGTTCAGTGCAAGCCAGCAGGACGTGCACACACTACGTGTTTGGGCGGCCACTTACTTAGAAGCTGCTGCTGGCTGTATTTCTGCCGTTCATTTGCATGGAGCGAGATGGGGTAATCCGCGAGAAAAAACAGCGTTCGAAAGTACATTACGTCCTCGTCGCACGCACATCGATCTAATTCCATGTATTCCACTCATTCCGAAGCCTTGATTTCGCTGTCCGTCTGGTCGAAAAACACGAGGGGATGGGCTAAACCAGGCTGCAGCACACACAGTGAAGGGGAACGTAATGGCCGCTCGTGGAGCCAGTGGCAGAGCCAGCCGATGACGTCATCACGTTTCTGACGTGATCCGATTGCACAACATCTCTTAAAGAGACAGAGCACGACCTGCGACTGTATTTTTCAAAAAATTATGATTAATTTCATAAATTACGGCGAAGTACGGGAATAGACGATTGGCTGAGGGGACCCAGTAGGAAGTCCGAGGGAGTGCGGCCAGGCTTAGAAGGTGTTAAGAACATTTAGTCAAGCTCCTAAACATGGAGATGTGGAGAACACTATATATTGAGATAGTCCAGTCCATCATGTCATCATGTCATATGGGACTACCGTCATAGACAGTAGCCATTGTTAGGCCGGAGTCAATGGCTGTCTGTCTGTCTGTACAGGAAGGGATGTCACATGACATACTTTTTATGCCCATATATGAGTCATTCTGTACCACATCTCCATGTTTAGGCCAAACAGGTTCGCTCCATTTCTCCATGTATAGGTCCAAATGCCCAACGTTGAGCTTGACAACGAAACGTTCTTAACACAGACGAGGGTGACGAGGGTAAACATGGAGATGTGGAGAACACTATATATGGAGATAGTCCAGTCCATCATGTCATATGGGACTACCGTCAGAGACAGTAGCCATTGTTAGGCCGGAGTCAATGGCTGTCTGTCTGACTGTCTGTACAGAAAGTGATGTCACATGACATACTTTTTATGCCCATATATGAGTCATTCTGTACCACATCTCCATGTTTAGGCAAACTCCACACAGAAAGGCCCTATCGCCAACCCCACCTAGGCTGTGGGCGATAGGGCCTTTCTGTGTGGAGTTTGCATGTTCTCCCTGTGTCTCCTAGGGTTGATACCCTCCCAAAAACATGAACAAACTCCCCCCAGCATGACAACAACTAGAATCGTCAGAGAAATGCTGTGGTTGGCCAGACGGTCAAGAATTGACGCGACCTCGCCCTTTAGGGCGAGGTCGCATGTCACCCTCAGGTGTCTTACTAGTTACCTTTAGTCCAGCACCCAGCCTATATGGCTCTGGATGTGCATGATCTTCTGGCTGTTTGTCAGCCTTTTTCTCCATGTGGCTCAGCAATAGGGCATAGCAGTGGCCGTGGTTTACTGGTGCCACTAAAAAAAAATCATCATTTAATTTTTCCCATCGAGATTTACACAAATATTTAGATCAATTATTTTACGTCTACTCTAGAATCAAGCCAACAGGATCCTGGTGACCATAAAACCTTTGATTCTGTGAAAATAAGTACATAAAAAGAAATATTTAATTATATGATATACTACATTTAATAAATACCCTCAGCGGTTTTCAATTCTTTTCACAGAATCAAAGGTTTTATGGTCATGATTCACAGGCATCCTTGATTGCTTGATTCTGCTTAAAATAATTGATATAAATATAATTTGTAAATCTCTATGGGCACCACAGTAAGGGAGTGTTTTCTGCTGGTGTTTCAGTCCGAGTGTATCCAAGGGTGCGTTCGGAAATGCGCACCGGGTGTGTGCTCAGTGTAGTGAGTGCCTAAACCCAACCCTAATCCTAACCCTAACCTCAGTAAAACTATGCCTAAACTCAACCCTAACCCTAACCCCTAACCCTAACCACACCCGGTGCGCATTTCCGAACGCACCCTTTGATACACTCTGACTGAAACACCAGCAAAAAACACTCTCCCACCACAGTAAACCATGGCCAGTGAAATCACTCAGATCCACCTAGCGCTGCCGTGTAGTTGCAGTGTTGCGTTGCGAAGCGAAGCGGTTATGATTGCCGCTCTGCGTGGATTCGTCCATAGGCTAGCCATCTATGACCGGGTGTGTGTGTGTGTGTGTGTGTGTGTGTGTGTGTGTGTGTGTGTGTGTGTGTGTGTGTGTGTGTGTGTGTGTGTGTGTGTGTGTGTGTGTGTGTGTGTGTGTGTGTGTGTGTGTGTGTGTGTGTGTGTGTGTGTGTGTGTGTGTGTCCGAAGCCAATCTCCCAGACCACTGGACCGATTATTAGTGCCAAACTTTATGCACTTTACTTTATTACACACAAGTTTTATACATTTTGAAAAATGTAACTTTCATTTTATAATGGAAGTCAGGGGGGCTGTGATAGATGAAACCTTTCTCAATTTTGAGACACATTGTGGACGACATTACTACATGATGTCCGAGATCCACATCAGAACAATGACGTTTCTATGTAGATAACCCCAGATCCACATCATTTCCTAGTTTAATTTTTTGTGTTGCTAACTCTGCTCCTACATCTGGATTTGTCTGTATGTACTGTATGTACTGTATGTCCGACCGTCCCGCAGAGCTTGGCATTGGCCAAGCTTCAGGGGACGCTTAATGAAATCAACTCCGCTCACTTCACACTGGGTGTGATTTCTTCCACCCCCCCTTTCTGTGATTGGTGATGTTGCTGATGATTAATTAAAACTGCACTGTTGATTGTGTTTTAATCTTAATACTAACGTGGCTCTGCATGTTGTTGTTGGTGTGGTTGCTGTAGGCAACCAGACCATTGTTCCATGTTCATTTCACCTAGAGCAGGGGTCTTCAACGTTTCTCAGGCCAAGGACCCCCTTAACTGAGAGAGAGATGAAGCAGGGTATAAATGCGTTATGCAGATTTTCATGGACTTGTTTGACAGCGCTGTCATCAGTCTATGTTGGATTCATGTAAACGTTTTTCAGACATTTTGCCTCTTCAATTGTCGATACATAGTAAACTTGACCTTTCACTATGTACTTGGTCTGCTCTTTTTTTAACTCTACACCAAACCTATTTACCCCCAAAAATAGCGGTTCTACAAGCTCTCAGCGCCTTGCGTTGCGAGGCTTTGAGATTTAAAAGAATGATCTTATCACACAAAGATTTGGCGGCCCCCCTGTAGTAACTCTGAGGACCCCCTATGGGTCCCAGTCCCGGACCCCCTGTTGAAGAAGACCCCTGACCTAGAGTAACCCTTTTTACCTTTCTGTAACCCCAAAGGTCCACAAACTGGGTAACGGAGGCTGGTGCCCCCTTTTTAGTTAAATACTTTAACATCTTATTCCTAAGTAGTAATGTTAAGCCTAACTGAAGTAGATTTAATAAAAACGCCATGGCATCATTTCAACAGTTTTTCCAAGGTCAGTGATCAATCTAATGGATTGTGATGTTGAAAGAAATGGCAAAGCACTGTGACTAGGGATGGGAACATGATATTATCGTTTATCGTGATAAAAAACACTTGCGATAATCTTATCGTGGAGATTTAATTTATCGTGATATTGTCCTCCATCATGCACTGGAATCAATTCACCTTTTATTTGCCGAGCTGCATATCCGGTACCACTTAAACCCTCTATAATTGGTTAAAAGTACTTATAATATATTCTTTTCACTCTCTATCAAATGTCTTTGCCCAAAAATAGCCAATATACAAGGTCAGCAATTTTTTGGCAAATGTTCCGCCCCAGGATAATGGATTTTGATTATCGTGATGATATTGTAAATCGAGATTTCTTTTGTCACAATAATTGTGATATGAAATTTTCACATCGTCCCATCCCTCTCATTCAATTATCCCAAATAGAGCAGGGCGATATGGACAAAATCAATCATCACAATATGTTTGACCAAATAGCTCTATTAATATTGTGAGGATAATAAAAAAACATCAAAATGGCTCATCTACAATCTCTCAACGCATCACCATGCAGTAAATTGTGAAATTGTTGATGGGCTATTTCTATTTGTGCTATTATTGATATCATAATATCAATATAATATTGATCTATTGCCCTAACCCCTTACCCCAATACTCTGTGTTTAATGAGAAAAGAAACCCTGAACTGAAGGCTATGTTATTTCTATCGTTTGGTAATTGGTAGTCACTGAATGACTGTTGTGTACCTAACTAACCCCAGTGTTGTATTGGTGATTTCATGATTGTGGGCTCGCCAATTTAAGGACTTCACACGCTTAACACCTACACTGACAGGAGTTAGCAGACCATTGACATGCATCCAGATTCCAAGCTCGTTCCTGTGTACATGCCCCATCTGTAATGCGACGAGTATTTCCCGGTGAACCTAAGCAAAACGGTGGGGGCTTGGGAGTGTGGGGAACACAGCTTAGCCTTTATGTATTGAGAATGAGAGGCACTGAATTTCCCCCTTGGGATAATAAAGGTATCTATCTATCTATCACTCTTGCCGATTTAGTAAGAGACTCGTCGCCAATTGCAAGTTATTTAAAAGTTATTTGGGGCCATGATGATATCTTTTTCTTCCCACAACTAGACTAAGGATTTATATTGTCTGTGTTATTGTTTACAACCACAATTATTCACGTGTGGCAAGATTTTAGTAGGCTATAGTGTAGGCTTATGCCTCATTCACACTGTAAGCAGCAAAGCTAATGGTTTGCTTGGTAATTCAATGTAATCTCAATGGAAACCAGCTTCAAAGCTTTCCAAGCTTTGTTCTCAGCATCTCCAGCATCTTAAAGCTGGTTGCCATTGAGATTACATTGAATTACCAAGCAAACATTAGCTTTGCTGCTTACAGTGTGAATGAGGCATAAGAAGCCTTTTCAGAAGTTAATTTAATGTTTTCCATTTAATAATTGTATTTATCGTCTTCTTCCGCTAATGCACGCAACTGTTTTCGCCAGGTTTTAAGGTCTTATTTTAGTTGTTTCTCATAAGCTCGCAACTCTCCTTGCCCATCGGCCCCCACCTTTGCGCACAGGTTCACCGGGAAATACGCGGTCGCATCTGTAATATGTTCAGCAAAGGGATTTGGTGGAGACTGCCAGACTGGAGAGGGAAAACATTGTGTACTTTACTATACATGTGGCAACCATGTGCAGTATCAACCCCTGGGGGGTCAGCGGTCAATGAAGTATTGTAAACGTTGCTGAGGTGTGAACTTAAGGGTTGTGTTACATCAATGCATGTGCGTGCGGGACGGTGCTCCTGTTCAAAAAGATTTGCGTGACACCACCAATACAACACTGTCTGCCTAACCCTAGTGCTTATCCAAACACTCCCAAGTGCTTCCAGCCAGCGTCTCTTGCTCCATTCTGAATGCCCATAGTATTATATAAGCCTTTCATATCAAGCCAGAGCTGATATATTTATAAATATTTATATAGTGTTGTTTTTCGCTTGCATCGATTGAAGTTATTTAATCACATGAAACCTAGAGTCTCTATTCTGGGCACGTTGTAGGAGAATATTCTGTGAGAACATTTGGCGAAAACAGAAAATCTACAAGCTCGCAACGCGTTGAGTTGTGAGCTTGTAGATCTGCTATTTTCAGCAAAGGGATTTGGTGGGGAGGAAAAACATTTTATACTGTACATGTGGCTAGGGCTGTCACGATATGACATTTTACATGACGATTAATTGTCACTCAAATAATTGGCGATTAACGATTTAATTGTGTTTTTGTCGTTGACAATTACATTTCTGTTTGGCTTGTAGGCTTTGAAGTTGCACATGGTAGATATGACACAACCTAAATATACAAAGAAATTATGGACATATTTGACAACTTTCTACATAAAGGATAACATTGATAGTGGAAATAGCAGATCTACAAGCTCACAACGCGTCGCGATGCGACTATTTTTTACTTAAAAAATATATATATATATGAAACATTTTCAACATTCACAATTATGACGATTATGAAAAACAATCACGATTATGTAAAATAATTGCGATTAGACGATTATGCAATAATTGTGACAGCCCTACATGTGGCAACCATGTACAGTATATCAACTCCTCGGGGGTTACCAGTCAATGAAGTATGAGTGTAAAGATACAAAAAAATCAGTTAAATTTTTCATTCCAGAAATACTGGTGTCAAAAGGGCGTTTTGAAGATGTCGTGTGGTGACGCGTGCTTCTGAGAGGAAAGCTTGTTCCAGACTGGAGAACTTTTTGTCAAGAGTGGAATTTTAATTGACCATGACTGTATTGCTTCCCCTGGCCGTCCTCAAGCTGCCGCAATGAGCTGCCTTCCTTCCAGCTATTGTGTCAAGTCTTGTCTGTCAATCAGCTGGAGGTTGATTCTGCTGTTATTGCTAGTGGTAATGCACACGCACGGCAGGCAGTGCACACACACACACACACACACACACACACACACACACACACACACACACACACACACACACACACACACACACACCGCCTTTGCCCTCGTCTCTGCTGCTGCCCGCGGACGTGGCCGCATGTGTGATTGTTGTTCTGGCTGGGGAGTTGTTGAAGAACCAACATCATGTTACGCACATTAAACCCATTTAGGGTTAGGGTTGTTGAATGCTATTGAACTGTTGAAATATAGCTGATATACAAGCTCACAGCACAGCACCGAGTGCCACGATGTGAGATTGAAGATCTGCTATTTTTTGAAAAGTCATGAAAATGTGTGCAAATCTTTGAATATATGCATTTTTAAGTGAACATTTGTAACTCAAATTTTGCTTCTGAGGGGTATTTTGAGATGGGGGTTTGTGGCCAAATACATATCATTTTGGGGGTCCTTCTCATGAAAAGGTTTGAGAACCACTGACATAGTAGTCTCTCAAGAACAGACTAACTGTGCTCCAGTTAAGTGAAAAGGACCTTTTCTTTGACGATGGCTGGCCAGATTGCTGACATAGAAACATACGTTTTTCAAAAAACCTTTGAAGGATTTAGAAGACACTTACAGAATCGGGTCAAAATATTCAAAGACGTTGCACACATTTTCAAGATTTTTCAAAAATAGCAGATCTACAAGCTCGCAGCGCGGCACTCGGTGCCGCGCTGTGAGCTTGTATATCTGCTATTTTTCAATAGTTAAAGCATAAAACAATGCGTAATAATTTGTACCCGCCGGCCTAAATGGCTTAACACAGGGATCAATCCAACTCCCCCGCAGCCGCAGTTTACCAGGGCCACTAATGGGCTATCAGGGCTAATTCATAATGAGACGAGGAAATCACATTAGAGCGCTCAGTGATTCACCTAACTAGATTGACAGGTACAATGGTTGTTTCCCACCCCCTCCCCGACATACGGATGAATAGTCTCAATCTAGGGCTGTCACAATTATGACATTTTACATGGCGATTAATTGTCACCCAAATAATTGCGATTAACCATTTAATTGTGTATTTGTCGTTGACAATTACATTTCTGTTTGGCTTTTAGGATTTGAAGTTGCATATTATGGCAGATATGACATAACCTAAATACACAAAGAAATGACTGACATATTTGACAACTTTCTACTTAAAAAGTAACATAACAAATAGCCGTTCTACAAGCTCACAACGCATCGCACCGCGACACGTTGTGAGCTTGTAGATCTGCTGTTTCCACTATTTCTGAAAATGTTCGAAAACGTATGAACATTTTTCAACATTCACAATTATGACGATTATGACAAAACAATTCCAATTATGTGAAATAATTGCGATTAGACGATTATGTAATAATTGTGACAGTCCTATCACAGCATTCTTTTTTAACTTCTAGCCTTGTTATTATGGATACAAGTGTTATTATGGATACAAGTGTTATTATGGATACAAGTGTCCATTCCAGAGTGGAAGAAGGAATTCATAACCAAAGCACAGCATGTGTTCCTGTGTTGGGTTTGACTCGTTATAATTATGCAAATTACGCTCGTACTGTTAATTGGGCTCCCGTTTCTACCTTTGGTACAAGTCAAGGTTGTTAACCCCTTAGCCCTATTTTATACTTTGTAGTACAATGGTGTTGCACAGTGACAATAGCCGATCTACAAGCTCACAATAATGTCACATCACGTAGGGCTGTCACAATTATTACATAATCGTCTAATCGCAATGATTTGAGCTGATCGCAATTATTTTGCAAATCGTCATAATCGTTTCCATGTTGAGAAATGTTAATATAGTTACAAACACTTTAAAAGAGTAGTGGACATTCCACTATCAATGTTCATTTTTAAGTATAAAATTGTCAAATATGTCAGCAATTTCTTGTCAATGACAAAAACACAATTAAATCGTTAATCGCAATTATTTGAGTGACAATTAATCGTCATGTAAGATGTAATAATGGTGACAGCCCTAACATCACGACGGTGAGCTTGAAGAACATTTTTGAAGAAAAATAATTTATAATATTGAAAATGTTTAAAGATTAGTTTTTAAAGTTCCCCTAAAATGACATGCCCAAAATGTATATGTATAGATAGATATTATAATATTACTGTAAAATATACAAATCTAATAATATAATAAACCAAGGTTTATTAGTTCAATTAAAACATATAGTCAAATAGAGAAAACACTCACCCCTTTATGGCTCCAAAAGCATTGATATAACAGGATCCTGCTGCAACCGAGGGATGTTGTCTTTGTCTTGGATTAACTGTTTTCCTCTGCTTTAGTTCAGTACAGTGGCTCCTTACTCCTTCAGCCTGTGTCCTCCCTGTGTTAGCTGAGCTCCACACTCTCCTTGGCTCCGTTTGTGTCCTTCCCTTATTCTCTCTCTCTCTCTCTTTGTCTGTCTCTGTGCGTGTGCCTCTTTCTCTCACTGAATCATTTCCCATCAAACAAAGCTGGAATCCACAAGTGTCCGTTCAGGTGTGTTATATCACACAGGATGGTGTGATGTGATCACCCCTCCCAGACCTTGAGCATTTGCCATCCTTAGGTGAAGCTGTCTTTCAGCATTTTTTGTACCATAAAACCAAGCGACCAGGTTGATCCTTTGACTGAAGGCTTCACAGGAGTCCAGAAGAAGAAGGAGTTCTTCGTCCCCGGGGTCCGGTACTTCTCCGACACCTTTGTCTCCCCAGCAGGGTGGGTTAACCACAAAAGCAGCATCAACGTCCTCATATCACCATCTTCTCTATCTTATCACCATCTTCTCTATCTTATCACCATCTTCTCTATCTTATCACCATCTTCTCTATCTTATCACCATCTTCTCTATCTTATCACCATCTTCTCTATCTTATCACCATCTTCTCTATCTTATCACCATCTTTTCTAAAGAACCAGATTTAACATCATTTGTAAAGTTTGCGCCCGGCCCGGTGCTCCTGCTCCACACGTGGGATGACGTCCTCTACCTGACTTCTGTGGCATTTGGCTTTGCTGCCTTGGTGCACGGCCACACGTTTGCACTCACCACAGCGTGTCACAAATACATGGAGCTGTGAAGAGAAACTCCCACAGGGCCTGAAGGCTTGTCATGTATCAGGAGGCACCGAGCAACATGCGAGAGAGAGAGAGAGAGAGAGCAGAGGAAGCATAGAAGAAGAAGAGGAGGGGTAGAGGAGGATACAAAAAGACAATGCTGGAGGGAGCGGAGGAAGAGTTGTGGGGGTGTCTACAACAGTTCTGTGTGTGTGTGTGCGTGTGCGTGTGCGTGTGCGCGTGTGCGTGCGTGCGTGCGAAAGGACTATGGGGAGTGGCAGTGAAAACGATGGCTTATTACAAGCTCCTAGTATTTGAACAGCTTTTGGTTTGCCTCTACTTGTGCATTCACAAATATTCTAATATCAAAGTCACTATTCGACGTTGTTCACCAAAGACGAATATTCGCTTATTTTAAGCGTGCGTGCGTGCGTGCGTGAAAACCCCATGGGTTGTGGCTTATACAAGATCCTTTGATTGATTGAATACTTTATTAGTCAGAAATGTAAGACCTGAGGCCGATTCTACAAATGCCTTCTAAATCAGTAGTTCTCAGGCTCAAGATTTTCCAAAATGATCAAAAATAGCAGATGTGCAAGCTCACAGCGCAGCACGAAGTGACGCACGGTGAGCTTGTAGATATGCTATTTTGGAATAGCCAACGCAAAAATCTAAAATGACAGATCTTTTAATGGGTTAAAGCTAGAAGAATTAACACAAAAAAAGTCCAGGGAACAAGTATGGCTTATTACAAGCTCCTGGTATTTGAACAGAAGTTGCTCTCAGCTGCCTCTTCAAGGCTGTTTGCAAACCAATTGTGCTTCATCCATTCAGTCGTGATGTAACAATCGTGACAGCTATGCCTGAAACTTTCCTGTTTGCTAGACCTGCGGTCACAGCTTTTGATTATTTGTGCACTGCACATTACAAGAGCAGTCAGTCTTTCAGCCAGCCGGGGTCAAGTTGAGACTAAACGTACATCATTTGATCCTATATACATTTTGTCCTTCCTGGTTGTGGAAAGTGTAGGAAGAACATCAGCAGTGTTGATTTCGTCAACTAAAACTATGACGAAAAATGTTTGTCGACTGCGTTTTTTCACTGACGAAAACTAAATAAAAACGAAGCTGTGATGACTAAAACTAAGACTAAATATATTTACAATTTCGTCAACAAAATAAAAACTAGACTAAAACGTTTTCAGCACGCAACCAAGTGTAAAATCAGTCATTACGACGCCATCAAGGCCTGCTAAAATACATTTCAGTTGACTAAATCAACTGTAGATTTAGTCGCCTAAAATTTTATGATATTTAGTAGACTAAAATTAGACTAAAACTAAAACTTTCAGGTGACTAAATTATGACTAAAACTAAATTACTTTTTATTCAAAAGACTATGACTAAAACTAAATCAAAATTTTCTGTCAAAAACAACACTGAACATTAGCAAAATGTCTGTGATATTTGTGTTACATCATACATGTGGCCTTTGAGTTGTTCTCCTTACTCAGACAATGCGTCTTCAATTCAGTCAGGGACAGGAGAAGAACAATGTATATTTTATGCACTGTTGATGGGTTGTTTTTAAAAGCACATCGTCACTGTCTGACCAAAACTCCTTAACTCAATTTTTGAGGTTTTTTGATTTTTTTTTTGGCATAAATCAGGGCTATTGAACACCCTGGGTGTTGGTTAAAATAATATTGAACCAATGGAAAGTAGTAAAAAGTGCTTGGGAGAAGACCTCCTAACTCCATACTTTCTGCCAAACCAGCCAACTCCACCCGATTGGCCCTTTCTTCTTTTCATAAATATGTGCTATTGAACACCATTTACGTCTGTGTGTTGGTTAAAATAATATTGAACCAATGAAAAGTAGTAAAAAGCCCTTCGGTCAAAACCTCCTAACTCCACTTGAGCTCATTTTTCCTGAAAATGAACATTTTGGAGTTAGGAGGTTTCGGCCAGACAGCAGAGCTATATTGTATATACTTGATAGATCTACCCTTGTGACTGCATTTAATTCAATGTTGTTTGTTTTTAATGTAGATGTGATCTATATTTTGCGATGGCAGAACAATGCTTTCCCTTCCGGATCCATTTAGGCTCCTTAATGAGTTGTGTGCATTAACATCATTATAGGAATGAGCATGAACATGCATGGAATAAATAGATCAATACCTAGGGAGAGATCAATCTGATATTGACAGGGTTTGGTCAAAGATGATGGCTTGTGTACATGCACTGCTTATGGCTACGTCCATTTCAGTTTCATAATTGTATTAGTGGGTGATCTTTTCATTCAGTAGCTACGTGGTTCTCAAACTTTGAAATTTGAAGGTCTCCCCTTAACTTTGACATTGTACAAATGGAACCAAATGGACCCATTTAGGGTCCATAGACTCCCATAAAGGAACCTAGAGAGTCACTGAAATCCACTTTGAGAACCACTGGAACAGATCAATACCCAAGGAGAGATCAATCTGATATTGACAGGGTTTGGTCAAAGATGATGGCTTATGAACATGCACTGCTTACGGCTACAGCGTCCATTTCAGTTTCATAATTCTTATTAGTGGGTGATCTTTTCATTCGGTAGCTGTTTCACCTTTCAGACGACCAAGCAATGTCCAGTGTAGTTGACAACAGCTGGACCAATGCTCCTCCTGACACAATGAGACCATATCCCCAGGGTCACATGTTACACAACATGGCATCAACGTCACATAGAGTTGTCCAGGTAAGATCAAGGGCCAGGGTTAATGTTATGTTGGCCAGCAGTGTCGCAACAAATTCTGGGTCCTCCTGGGTACTTAAACTGTTGAATAATAGCAGATATACATTAAGCTCACAGCACGGCACCCAGTGCCACGCTGCGAGCTTGTAGATCTGCTTTTTTCTTTTTAATCTTGAAAATTTGAATATTTCAAATCCTTCTAAGGTTTTTTGAAAAACCTATGTTTCTATGTCAGTGGTGCTCAAACCTTTTCATGTGAAGGACCCCCAAAATGATATGTATTTGGCCACGGACTCCCATCTCAAAATATTTAGTTCCAGGGACCCCCCAGAAGCTAAATTTGAGTTACAAAATTGTCTTAAAACATACATATATTTAAAGATTTGCACACATTTAGACGACTTTTCAAAAATAGCAGATCTACAAGCTCGGGAGCTTGTATATCTGCTATTTTTCAATAGCTAAAGTATAAAATAATGAAGGCCCCTCCACCTTGGGCCCTGGTAACTCAGTCCCACTTTCCCCCCACTTGTGACTCCCCTGATGTTGGCTCATCTCGCCCACTGTGAAAGATCTAGAAGTTTGTTATTCTTGTAATTCTCGCACTGAAAGAAACCATTCTTGGATGTGAATAATGCGTGTTATGTGAAGCAGTCCCAGTGTTTCCAACATGCCAAGGTCACAAGCATTCAGTGTAGTCACGAATTTGCCACTGCGTTATTCAATCGGTATAATGGAAGATTTCTTGACAGTAGCTTGTCACATTCCCCTCCCCCACACCCCTCTGTATTGATCAAAGCTTCACTATTTGTCTGCACTCCTTTTTAAAGCTACTGCATGTTAGGGATGGGACGATATGAAAGTTTCATATCACGATTATTGTGACAAAATAAATTGCGATTTACGATGTTATCACAATAATCAAAATCCATTATCCTGGGCGGAACATTTGCCAAAAAATAGTAGATCTACAAGTTCACAACGCGTCACAACGCGTCACAACGTGACGTGTTGTGAGCTTGTAGATCGGCTATTATCTGGCAAAGACATTTGATAGAGAGTGGAAAAAAAGACTATCAGGTATGTAAATTATAAGTACCTTTAACCAATTACAGAGTGTTTAAGTGGTACCAGACATGCATCTTGACAAATAAAAGGTGAATTGATCCTAATGCATGACGGGAGGACGATATTGAAACCTCCACGATACGATTATCGTGAGTGTTTCTTATCACGATAAACGATAATATCGCGTATCGTCCCATCCCTACTGCGTGTCTTGCCTCAGCGGCTGTCTGCTCTGCATACGATTGAATTGATTGAGAAGGTGCAGCGCTTCATGTTTATGTGAAAATCTTTCTTTCGTGCTCTCACTGTCTTTATGATGATGACTCTTGGAGGAGGCCGGAAGACTGCCTGGAATGGACTGGAATGGACCCCCAGGCCAGCAGAGAATAGTTATTGATCACCAGGAGAATGCAGTAGAGGGGATATGAGGCATGCTCTATGGACCCCTATGGAAGCTAGAGTAATGAGACGTGCAAGATAAATGTCCACAGCTCCACTTCTGTCCATTAGGTACATCACAGGCCTCCACCTACGCACTTGGCATCTGTGACGCAGCAAATGGTAACCTGGTCCTTTTAAGCACTATCCCTTGGAATGGTTCGGGTGGCACGTTATAGGTCTTAAAGGATACTGCCTATGTTTTGTTCAACTTAGTCCAATGATTTTATTAAGTAAGATAAATATAAACAAATACAAAGCCATACTTTATGACACTGTAATCACTCCTGTGATTACAATGTGTTTGTCAGTGGGAATGATTCGTGGGCTGCCCCAAAGAGATGATGAACTGTCGGGTCGATAAGGTCAAAGTCAATATTATTGTTGTTAATTAGGCAGATGTCAGGAATGGAGAGACGTGGAACAGAAGATGCTGGTATGGGCAGGGTTTGCATCCCTGTGTTTTATTTTATTATTGCGACCGTAGGTCGCAGTTAACTATGAAAACCATCACATCTTGTCTGTCCCTGAGTGAGTAACGCCTCAATGTCTATAGCTGCTGACCTGCTGTGACATCACATTGTGACATCCTTGTCCCTTGTATGCCTGTTCTATGGCCATATATGAAGATCCCTGATCTCCATATATGTCTATAGCTGACCTATGAAATCACATTGTTGTGACATCACATTGTGACATCACATTCCGTCCTTGTCCTTGTATGCCCATATATGGATATTATTATTGTCATCAATATTAAGCCCATAGCTTGGAATTCCCATATATGGACATATTGTTTGAGTCTCATGTGGTCTATAACATAACATCAATGATGTCAGACGTCACCAGTCATCCATAATGTAGGAAAATATTTTGATTTGATTCGTAATTGTTTGTCTGTTTTTTCCCATTTCCCAATAGTGTCTAGTTAGTTTCACCTATTCTAAGTTAATCTACCTCCTTCCCGTAGACTCTGGTTCCAGAAGATTTAAGAATGAAACCACTGTTGAGTAATCATATTACAGCAGGGGTCTTCAACAGGGGGTCCGGGACCCCTAGGGGGTCCTCAGAGTTACTACAGGGGGTCCTCCAAATCTTTGTGTGATAGAAACCCTAGCGTCCATATTCTGAGAACTTTAGCCGCGTTGTGAGCTTGTAGATCGGCTATTTTTGGCAAAGAGGTTTGGTGTAGAGGGGAAAAACAGATTAAGTACAGAGTGAAAGCTCAAGTTCATTAAGTATTGATGGTTCAAGTGGTTAAATATCTGAAAACAAATTGACACGAATCCACAATACACTGACGATTGTGCAGTCAAACGATGACACTATATGGAATCTGGGGGTCCCTGCTTCATCTCTCTCTCAACTAAGGGGTCCTTGTTCTGAAAACGTTGAAGACCCCTGTATTACAGGTTTCAAATGGTGTTCAATCAAAGTTGCTCTTATTTTGAAATCTGCCCCGGTTTTCTAGACGCTGGTCTGACATAAACAAATGAACAGACATAGATTAAGCATAAGATTTTGGAAGAACTTGGATCACAATGTACAGTTCATACTTTGGAAGTGCATTCTCTTTAAAACTTAAAGCAGTTAGCTTTAAGTTGTTATCCAGGTATCGCAGTTGTTGTCTTAAAGATGCAGGAAGTTATATTTAAAATAAGTGCTAAAAAGTCTATATTCTGATGGGAGAGTGTTTTCTGCTGGCGTTTCAGTCCGAGTGTATCAAAGGGTGCGTTCGGAAATGCGCACCGGGTGTGTGCTCAGTGTAGTGAGTGCCTAAACCCAACCCTAATCCTAACCCTAACCTCAGTAAAACTATGCCTAAACCCAACCCTAACCCTAACCCTAACCTCAGTAAAACTATGCCTAAAACTAACCCTAACCCTAACCCTAACCAGACCCAGTGCAATTTCCGAACGCACCCTTTGATACGCTCGGAGTCTCGGACTGAAACACCAGCAGAAAACACTTTCCCATATTCTGATAGTAATCATTGCTATTGAGTGTTTGTTAGTTTATATATAAAACAAATCTTTGTATATTTAAAATGCAGTCCTTTGTTCCATTGGACCCGTTACACAATCACACACAGAACTTCACAATCACACACAGAACTTCACAATCACACACAGAACTTCACAATCACACACAGAACTTCACAATCACACACAGAACTTCACAATCACACACAGAACTTCCCGCAAAATCACAGACAAAATCAGTCATTTACTGGCAAGGTTTGCTTTAATTAATGATAATTGTGGACGTGTGCTCCAAACCTCCCACACTGCCTCACTTGTCTTGTGGTAAATAACAATATGTTGTGCTTGATAATGGCGGCCCATTAACCCTTTTAGGCCTAGAATTATTGAATGCTATAACTATTGAAAAATAGCAGATCTACAAGTTCACAGCGTGGCACCGAGTGCTGCGCTGCAAGCTTGTAGATCTGCTATTTTTGAAAAAACGTGAAAATTTGTGCACATTTTTCAATATATATATTTCAAAGCAAAATTTTGCAACTCAAATCTCTGCTTCTGGGGGGTCCTTGGAACAACATATTTTGAGATGGGGGTCTGCGGCCAAATAAATGTAATTTGGGGGGTCCTTGACATGAAAAACTTTGAGTACAGCTGATTTAGAGGAAGGATTTAGAAGTCGGGTCAAAGTTCGGGTCAAAGATATTCAAAGACTTGCACACATTTTCATGGTTGTGAGCTTGTATATCTGCTATTTTTCAACAGTTAAAACATAAAATAATGGTTAAAGTGGTTCAAATCTAATGCGACTCGGGTGCGTTCCAGGTATTTGAGAGTTAGTCTCTCTAGTGGAATGCATGATTCCTAAAAGCCTTTTTCGATCCATCACAACCGTTGTCCACCTCCAGCTTTTTATCACTTTACAAATGGCGTTCGTTGGTCTCAAATGGCTCATTAGCTGTGGCCGCCCAAATCAAATGTAACATGTTTCAATAATCAAGTAGCCCATGCCAAAGCTCTGTGGATTAATTACCCCGATGGCTCTGCCATATAACGTTAAATCGATCCCTCCGGTTAAATATTTCTCTAGACGTCCTATACATACAGCTTCTTGACCATGTCAAGCTCTATACTATGGCATTTCCTGAACTGGCCCAATTAGACAGTGTGGCTCACCTTTTGATAAGCCCCCAAGCGGCATAGCTTCACAAAGGAACTTGACCGTAGAATGACTTAGAATCAAGATGGATAACAATTATTAAAGGCCTGAACTAACAGCAAAAGCCCAGTTAAGTCCGAGCCATTTGTACCCGACATCTTCACAGCACAAGACAGCCACACTACAATACAGTTACTAGCTCCCCTAGTGGAACACGGGCTCGGCAGTAGGGATGTCACGATTATTGTGACCAAAGAAATCGTGATTTACGATATTATCGCGATAATCAAAATCCATTATTCTGGGGCAGAACATGTGCCAAAAAATAGCAGATCTACAAGCTCACACAACGCGTCGCAATGCGACGCTTTGTGAGTTTATAGATGGGCTATTTTTTGGCAAAGACATTTGATAGAGTGAAAAAAATACTGTATCAACTACGTTATAAGTACCTTTTACCTATAGAGGGTTTAAGGTTTAAGTGTACCGGATATGCAGCTATGGCAAATGAAAGGTGAATTGATCCCAGTGCATGACGGAGGATGATATCACAATAAATGTAATCTCCACAATACAATTATCTTGAGTGTTTTTTTTATCACGATAAAGGATAATATCACTTATCGTCTCATCCCTACTGGGCAGCCATTCAAATGTATTCAGCTCTTGTTTGCATCCCCTTGATTGCCCTGCAGTGCATGGCTCCTTCACTGTATAAACACAACACGTCACTCACAAAGACATACGGAGGTAGCAGTGTGTAATGTGTATAGAATTGGACAAAGAGTTGGAATACATTTTATAATTGCTGTTTACTTGGTCATACAATTCACTTCAAGGCCGTTTATCTGCTTTCAAGCCAGCTATTAATCACCCAGCAGCTGTCTGCCTTGACCTACTGTACTCTCTAGCCACAGGCAACGACATTCATCAAAACTGAAATGTTTCCTTCAGCTCTACATGTCATAGTGTACTGCCATACCCTCAACACTCTCTACATGTCATAGTGTACTGCCATACCCTCAACACTCTCTACATGTCATAGTGTACTGCCATACCCTCAACACTCTCTGCTCTGTGGTGTAGGGCATTCACCAAATATTCGAATATCAAAGTCACTATTTGACGTTGTTCACCGAAATCGAATATTCACTTTTGTTTTTGTTTTTTTGTTTTCTCTTTAAAACATATATAGTTTATAAAGCTTGGCTAGATAGGAAGTCATAAGAATGAGTTGTCAATGCCCCTGGTGGATGCATTTGTTAATGCTCTATACCAGGGCTTCTCAAACCTTTTTAGGCCGTGACCCCCAAAATAAACATATTTGAACTGGGGACCCCCACCCTGACAAGCACTTGGAATTATAGGTATTAATGTGACTCGGTTCCACAGATAAATATTGTGAAAATAGCAGATCTACATGCTCACAACGCCTCGCGTTGCGAGGCGTTGTGAGCATGTAGATCGGCTATTTTCACAATGTTTGCCTCTTGCTTACTTAATATTTGCCAGTTTGGCCAGTCCTGTCGAATATTCGACTATTCGAATACTTTGAGGTCGAATAATTGCGACCATAGGTCGCATTTACTATCAAAACCTCCACGGGCTGTCGGTCTGTCCGTCCGTCCGTCCGTCTGTCTGTCACACGTCACACTTTTGCCCTGCTCATATCTCCACAACCGTTGCCCCCATCCATGCCAAATTTTGCACACACACTCCTTACCTGCCAAACTACAACCTCCAAGGACCCCCGGAGCTCCAGGGACCCCCAGGTCCCTGGGGGACCCCCAGGTGTAAAAAATTACCAAATGTGCAAAAATGACCACCCCAACGGGGCTGCTCACGGGGAATTCCTGGGGACCACCCACTCCTGGTGCTCCAGAACGGATGCAAAAGTGGTGGCGCCCCCAGTGGAGGACCCCCTCCACTGCAGCTTACATAAAATGCCGTAACTCGGGCTAGGAGCGTCCGGGAGAGCCGGGGCCGGTACCTATTCGTCCACCAAGGCAACGCGGAGACCCCACCCCTCATTTCTCACATGGCCCTCTTCTAGCGCCACCTTCAGGCCGATTTTTAAAACACATTTTTGGACACTGCTCCTACAGTTTTTGCCCTAAAATCACGCAAATCGCTACACAGTATGTCTACACTCATCCCATCAACATGAATCTGTCCCATATAGCGCCACCTTCAGGCCGATTTTTAAAAACACATTTTTGGACACTGCTCCTACAGATTTTGCCCTAAAATCACGAAAATCACCACACAGTATGTCTACACTCATGTCATCAACATGGATCAGGAAGATTTTGGAAAAACACATTTTTGCCCTATTTGTGGAGATAAGTGACCTACGGTTGCTTATCTCCCGATTAGGGAGTCTTACTGGTTCGAATACTAAAAATCACTATTGGTGAATGCCCTACTGTGGTGATGTTTCTAGAACAGGGAACAACCTGTGGGCTGTGAGGATATTGTACGTGGGCCCCCAAATAAATAATTTGACAAAACACCAAGATTTTATTTATATATTTTTTATATAACGTTGATTAAAAAGTTGAACACACGTAGGTGTTCAAAGAGTGGGCCGCTAGGGGGCCAAAGGACAAGAAAATACAAAACGTGAGCTTGTTCGACCGCCAGGTCGCAAGTTACTATGAAAAGCTCCTCCGTCTGTCTGTTACGTCACACTTTTGTCCCTACTCTATCTCTGGCACCGTTGGCCATATCGATGCCAAACTTTGCACACACATTGCTTGGATGGCAAATCACCACCTCCAGATTTCTCACATGGCCCTCTTCTAGCGCCACCATCAGGCTGATTTTTGCAAAACAAAATTTTGGACACTGCTCCTACAGATGTTGGCCCAAAATCATGCAAAGCGGTACACAGTATCTCTACAGTCATGTCATCAACATGGATCTGTCCCATTTCCCATACTGTATTCCCTCCTGATTGGCTACGATGGCCTTCTAAAGTTTGTGCATGCGACGTGACAGTAGCTTATCTACTGGTATATACTGGTAGATTTACTATTTTAGCTATTTTCACTATTATCATTTCTTTCTTTCAAGGCAAAGAAGTTTAGGGATAAGGGGTAAGGCACTGACGCAGATGGCAGTGTTTTTGGGGGGGTTTTCAAGAAAAATATGTGCCGCATAATACTAACTGTATTAGTAAGCTACAGTAGTTTATGCAGAGAGCTGTCACATCGCCAGAGTACTTGTAGACTAAATATTATTATATCGGTTACATTCTGCAGTCAGTTAGGATCAAGTGTTATTGTGTGAGAGTGATTTGTTGACTACTAGGGTTCACATTTTTCTTTTCGAGACCTAATCATACTGTAACTAGGACATTAGTAAACTAGTAGACTGTAAACTTGACTACAAGCTGTTTCCCTTCCGGCATTTATTGGCTCTTCTTTTAACCACTTAAACCCTATATACTTGACAGTATGATGTTCCCCCGGACAGTGTGCCATCCTTGGCCCTCTGCTTTTCTCCTTCAACACCGAAGCTCCTATCACTGCGTGTTGTAAGCTTGTAGATCTGCTATTTTCGCAGAATGTTTGTATAGTTTTACAAAATGTTCGCCTATTAATTACCAGTAAGACTCCCTAATCGGGAGATAAGCGACCGTAGGTCTCGCTAGAAGAGGGCCATGTGAGAAATGAGGGGTGGGGTCTCCGCGTTGCCTTGGCGGACGAATAGGTACCGGCCCCGGCTCTCCCGGACGCTCCTAGGCCGAGTTAGGGCATTTTATGTGAGCTGCAGTGGAGGGGGTCCTCCACTGGGGGCGCCACCACTTTTGCATCCGTTCTGGAGTAGCAGGAGTGGGTGGTCCCCGGGAATTCCCCGTGAGCAGCCCCGTGGGGGTGGTCATTTGGTCATTTTTGCACATTTGGTATTTTTTTTACACCTGGGGATCCCCCAGGGACCTGGGGGTCCCTGGAACTCCGGGGGTCCTTGGAGGTTGTAGTTTGGCAGGTAAGGAGTGTGTGTGCAAAATCTGGCATGGATCGGGGCAACGGTTGCGGAGATATGAGCAGGGCAAAAGTGTGACGTCTGACGTGTGACGGACGGACGGACTGACTGACTGACTGACTGACGCACGGACACCTGGTGGAGCTTTCTGTAGTAAGTGCGACCTACGGTCGCAATGAGAGCACTGAAATGTTTAATTGGGCTATAAAAGTAAGGAAACGCAGAGAACATAATAGGAGTTCATAATGGCTTTTCTGTAAAGGTTTTTTTCTGAGCATTTCCATAATTCTGGATAGTTTGCTAGAAAACCTTTTTTTAATATATATATATATTTTCTTCCTTTAATGAGATGTATAGTAGATAGTGAAGAGAAACACTGAGTGACATGCACGCAACACAGGTTGTCATGCACGGATGTGGTATGACAAGACAATGCCCCCCCCTGTGGGTTTGTGTGGTGAAGTTTGTACGTAACCAGAGCTCTGTTTGTTTACAGGAGCTACAGTACCTCTCTGTCCTCTCTGGGGACTGTTTGTTTGTCAGGCATTCAAACACTGCTACTTTGTTGCACTACAACAAAGTACATGGAGTTCCTTTTGAGTGTTTGGTCACTCACAAGTGGTTAGGGGTGGGCGATATGGTGATAATTATCGTTGAGACGATACAACGTATCCACGATATGCCTTTTCAGACGTATCCTATATATCGTGATTCAATTGAGGGAGCCTTGTAAAAAATCCTGTTTAATCGTTAATACAGAGATTCATTGCAGAATTCAATATAAACCTGCATTTTGGTCTAAATCAGTAGTTCTCAAACTTTAAAATGTCAAGGTCTCACTTAACTCTGACAGTATACAAATGAAACCAAATGGACCCATAAGGGTACATTTGGTTTCATTTGTATACTGTCAGAGTTACATACTTGTAAAGTTAAATTTAGACCTCTCAAAAGGAACCCAGAGAGTCTAGTTTTTGTCAAGTAACTTGAAAAAAAGAAATAAACATAAAAACCAACGTGAAAAAGAATAGTGATAAAATTTGATGACACAACGCCTGAAACGAATAAAAAAATCAACTGATATGGCCTTGATACAGTCTCAGCTATTTGAAAGGACAGAATAAATACCTTTGCTTGTCTTTATTGTCTCGCCTTGGTTGTTGTGGATCTTGATTGCAATTAGTGCAGGTAGTGATTTATTGACAATGTAGCAGCTTGTGTAGGATGATTGCCTCTGCCTCTCTCGCAGCAGGAGAAGCTTCGCACACTGAGCTTATAAAAACACCCTGTTGAAGGTTTGGGACTGTTTTGTCAGATCTCTCTCGTAGGGATGGAAATCGGAATCGGCCAATATAAAAAATCGGCAGGTATGATATCAAACCGGCCGAATCGGTGACCGGCAGGTCACTGACATAAATACCGGTTTTATGCCAATTGTGTCTATGGCACGGCACAGCATGATGCTCTGGTCTTGTGACTAAAGTAAACATTAGCAAGTAGCAGCCAGTCTACTTAGTGGCAGCCTGCAGAATACAGATGGTGCTGATTACCTTTGCAATGTAAGGATATATTCCATAATCCTGTGTCAATGTCATCTCCAAAAAGAAGGGGAAAAAAAGCATGCGTCACCTGCTTTACTCCTGCCTAGTCCAGACGGTCATATTGGACTGGATATTATCTGTGATTTTGGATATTGTACTATTGTGATTGATTTGGCATTAGTGTTCTTCTAGCTTATTGGTACTCAAATTGAAGTATGTCTTGTAGGCCTACTTGGCCTGAAAAAAGGGTATTGGAGCAACCCTATTTTCTAGTTCTTAGCTAAAGTATCGGTATTGGAAAAATCGGTTTTGGCAGGTCAGACCTTCATAAAACCGGTGGATCGCTATCGGCCAAGAATTTTGCAATCGGTCCATCTCTACTCTCTCGTCTTCCTCCTACCGCCTTCTTTCTTCTCCTTTCCTCCTACATACTCTCCTTTCCACTCTTCTACCATCCTACTTTGTTTCATGTCTACGGCCTTCTTTTCCTCAGTTGTTCGTGTCTCCTTTCTGGTTCTCTCCTCACCTTAACCCCCCCCCCCCCCCTCCCCTTTCCTTCTGCGTTCCTCTCCATGTCCTTCTGTGATTCAGCTTAGATGGTTTGACATCAATGAAACAGTTCTTATCAGTTATTTCTTACCTTTGCCTATGATTAAGGAATGATTATAAAAAAAAATGTGAAAATATCTGATCTACAAGGCGGCTCACAACATGTCACAATGCGACCATGAGCATGTAGATATTATTTTTTTCTATTTTTGCATGCCACCGTTGTACAACAAAGTATAATATAAGTGGTTAATCAGACTAATAGATGTAGTCGAGGATAAAAAAAACTATTAAAAGTTTTGTTGATAAGGGGAAAAAAACTTGCTTCTCGATGACTCTATTAACCTCAGGGTTTCCTGCAGCACTTTACAGGCCAGGCGCCCCGCCCGGCCTGAAAACCCCCCCGCCCCCCCAAGGGTATAAAAAAAAAAAAAAAAAATGTTCTCAAAAAAACTTTTTGGACCTCCAACAATGTACTAGGCATGATCGCGATCGCGAAATTGCATGTTTAACCCCCATACCAACCCTATCTTTCAAACATGGCAGCCATGTTTGTTTACATTTGAAGAAAACATAAGGGCTGGTATCTCCTGAATGCAGGAAATACTCAAGTAAAGTGCAAATACCTGAAAATCTCCTTTGTACAGTATAAGTACAGTACTTAAGTAAATCTACTTAGTTACTTTACACCAATGTTTCTTTTTTTTTACTGTGCTGTAGACTTCTATTTATATGGCACGAGTGCTGGTTGATTAACCTGGGGGAAAAAAACAAGTTACACTGTCCTGTGAAAAACGTAGTTATTCAATGTTGAATAAATGTGAATGATAGCATGTAGTTGTGTTTTCCGTCATCATGGGCACATTCATGTGTTTTTTATAGGGCAAAAATAAGAATTAATATAAAAAATTAAGTGAATTAATTACTCGAATTAATTAATGAATTATCAAAAAATTTCGGCGCACGCGCTTTGCCCGTGCGCCATGAGATCCCCCCCTGGTCAAGACTTTTTCCTGCAGGAAACCCCTGTATGAGCAAGATTAAGTTGATGAGATGAGATATACTTTATTAATCCCCGAGGGGAAATTGAAGAAAGTTGGTTCTTTATAGGTTCTAAATGTTGGTAGCTTCGAGGCATTAAAGCGTGATCTGTTAAAGTTTTGATTGTGTGGGGAAGTCAAGGGGACAGACTCAAGTCACGACTCATGACTAAAAATATAATGTGGAGAAGTGGTCGCAACCACAACACATTCATTTGGACTGTGAAAACAGTGGAAAAGCATATAAAAATAACTAGTTAGTTGGTAATATATTTTCCACTACTAGTGTGTGTGCGTGCGCGCGTGCGTGCGTGCGCAATGCATGTGTGTTGCCATTTCATGGCAGCAGATGCAGTAACACTTATGAATGGAAGTGGGATTTAACTGCTGCCAGGGTTCCTCCTTGAAAAGGTGGTGTTTTGCTATACATTTTGTTTGTCTACCTGCTTTGCCTGGTCCGACCGGTCGTTGCTTCAGGGAGCTTCATTCCAGATCTGAGTTCATTCCACGCACCGCAGCTCTGTTCCCTCAGCCTTACACAGCTGGCAGCCTGCCAGCAGGGGAGCTTTGCTACTGTTGGTTAGTCTGTCCCTATCAGCCAGTGAAGTGTGCACTTTTAAGGCATGGTCAAGTCAACATGGGTGTGTGTGACTGTGTGCGTGCGTTTTCCTGCATGCCATGTGCCTGTGAATTTGTCCTCAGACATTCACAGGCAGTCAGGCACGCGCATTCATAACTTCTGTTGTGTGTAGGGCTGTCACGATTATGACATTTTACATGACGATTAATTTTGATTATCGATTTAATTGTGTATTTGTCATTGACAATTAAATGTCTGTTTGGCTTTTAGGCTTTGAAGTTCCACATGTCAGATATGACACATAACCTAAATATACAAAAAAAAATGATAGACATATTTGACAACTTTATACTTAAAAACTAGCCTTGATAGTGGAAATAGCTGGAATACAAGCTCACAACACAATGCGGTGTGACCTTGTAGATGTGCTATTTCCACTATTTTTGAAAATGTTTGAAAACATGAAAATGTTCAACATGGAAACAATTATGACAAAATAATTGTGATTATGTCAGATAATTGCGATTAGACGATTAGGTAAAAATTGTGTGTGTGTGTGTGTGTGTGTGTGTGTGTGTGTGTGTGTGTGTGTGTGTGTGTGTGTGTGTGTGTGTGTGTGTGTGTGTGTGTGTGTGTGTGTGTGTGTGTGTGTGTGTGTGTGTGTGTGTGGACAACAACGGCACGCTGTCACAATCAGGATGTCAGTGTTTCAGGCGGGGCCACACCCCCACCACCACACAGGAAACCAAGGTTGACGTGCTTGTCTGCACCTGACTGTGTGTTTCACATGATGTTGCTTGATCTTTCAAGGGCCTCCAACATGCAGTAGTCATTGTAATCCTCTGATCACATGCTTCGTTGA
Source organism: Nannobrachium achirus (assembly GCF_963921795.1). NCBI lineage: Eukaryota > Metazoa > Chordata > Actinopteri > Myctophiformes > Myctophidae > Nannobrachium > Nannobrachium achirus. Next base: position 61,828,602 of record NC_137823.1, read on the forward strand.
CCAGTCAACCCTGATGTGTCTGAGAGTAGCTTGTTGGTAGAGCACTAGCCTGTGGACCAGTGTTGATTTCGTCGACTAAAACTATGACTAAAAATGTTTGTCGACTGTGTTTTTTTCACTGACGAAAACTAAATAAAAACGAAGCTGTGATGACTAAAACTAAGACTAAATATATTGACAATTTCGTCAACAAAATAAAAACTAGACTAAAACGTTAGGGAGGGACTGGTGAAGAAGAGAGTCATTTTATGTTTGGTTGTTCTCAGGTTTTGCGTGCTGAAAATAGCAGATCTACACGCTCACAACGCGCGTTGTGAGCTTGTAGATCGGCTATTTTCAGCACGCAACCAAGTGTAAAATCAAGTCATTACGATACCATCAAGGCCCGCCAAAATACTTGAGTTGACTAAATCAACTGAAGATTTAGTCGACTAAAACCTTATGATATTTAGTTGACTAAAATTTGAGTAAAACTAAAAAATTTCAGGTGAGTAAAATTATGACTAAAACTAAATGGCATTTTATTCAAATAAAAATTTGCTGTCAAAAACAACACTGCTGTGGACCACAAGGTTCAGTGTTAGATCCCGGACGCTGCCAACCCAATAGGTAACAACGTTGTGGGATAAGTAGTAGCCTATTGCACTCCACCTCAACAATCCATCTGATCTCCCAGGGATCTAGCGTTTCCCAAACAGTAGGTCGGGATCCATTTGTGTCGTCTAATCGCAATTATTTGAGGTAATCGCAATTATTTTGCATAATCGTCATAATCGTTTCCATGTTGAGAAATGGTAATATAGTTACAAACATTTTCAAAAAGTAGTGGAATCGCGACGCGTTGTCAGCTTGTAGATCTGCCATTTCCACTATCAATGTTCTTTTTTTAAGTATAACATTTTCAAATCAGTCAGTAATTTCTTTGTATATTTAAGTTATTTGTCATGATTGCCATGTGCAACTTCAAAGCCTACAGGCCAAACAGAAATGTAACTGTCAACGACAAAAACAGAATTAAATCGTTAATCACAGTTATTTGAGTGACAATTCATGTAAAATGTCACAACAACGTGACAGCCCTACCTGTAAGTTATGCAGGAACGCCTGTTGAGTGTCTAAAAACGGGGAGACCGTAGGAGTCAGGAGGAGTTTCCCAACGAGTGCTTCCAAACTCAATGCCTCATGCTGCTTTATGTTTTGCCACTCAGTCTAGATGAGTGACATATACAGTACATAATACCCTCTATAAAATCAGTAAGTCAAATACATTTCCATAAATACATTTTAAAAAGCCTTTAAAGAGGTGGTGCCATGACCCCCCCCCCTATAAAACAAGATTATCAGGTATTATGATTATACTAGGAGGAAGATTTTTTCCAAAAAAGTATACAGAAAGAGTTAAAATTGGGTTTTTATATGGCCACACCCCCAGTTCATTAAGTATGCATGGATGGCATGGTGGGTGGTGACCCAGCTGATATAGCCACACCCCACAGTGTTGGGTGAATGGTAAATAGGGGAGGAGTTGATACTGTGACACACTTAGTATCTGTGTTTTTTAACTGACACTTTTCACCACAAGGTGGCAGCCTCCAAGAGAAAACAAACAAATACTAAGAGAATACACCATTTCTCAAAAAAAAAAAACACACCAGGGGGTCTAATGAAGTACTTTCAACCTCCTAGACACATGAAAAACAGAAAAAGTACAAAACTATGGCACCACCTCTTTAAGAAGTATTGAAAATGGCATATCTATAAGTTGAAGCGAGGTGTTGTGACTATATAGATCTGCTATTTCCACTAGTTTTAAGTTCTGGGCAAACGTCTAATTCATCTTTTCTCCAGCTAAAATGATCTGGTTCAGTGTAAGGAAGGAGCAGCCCAGCCGGGCTTTTATATATTTTTCAATCGTGTTGTAATGACTTTACTTGTAATCTTGTCACAACACACAGTATTTTGTAAAGTCCCTGATCCTTGTTCAAGGACGGCCAGATATTGCAGTTATACAAGCAGCTGGCATGGCTTATCTCTGCCTTCCTTCTGTGTGTGCCAGCTCTACACAGTAGCTCTTAACCCATTTAGAACGGGTACACATTTTGTGTATCATTATTTTATGCTTTAACTATTGAAAAATAGCAGATATACAAGCTCACGGTGCCGCGCTGCGAGCTTGTAGATCGTAGCTTGAAAATTTGAATTTTGACCCGATTCTATGTGTCTTTTGAATCCTTATAAGACTTCTTGAAAAACCTATGTTTCTATGTCAGCAATCTGGCCAGCCATCGTCAAAGAAAAGGTCCTTTTCACTTAACTGGAGCTCAGTTAGTCTGTTCTTGAGAGACTACTATGTCAGTGGTTCTCAAACCTTTTCATGTGAAGGACCCCCAAAATGACATGTATTTGGCCACGGACCCCCATCTCAAAATATTTAGTTCCAGGGACCACCCAGAAGCAAATTTTGAGTCACAAACGTTCGCTTTGAAAAAACATATATTCAAAGATTCGCACAAATTTTCAAGGCTTTTTCAAAAATAGCAGATATACAAGCTCGCAGCGCGGCACTCGGTGCCGCGCTGTGAGCTTGTATATCTGCTATTTTTCACTGGTTAAAGCATTCAATAATTCTAGGCCCTAAATGGGTTTTAAAAGCAGAACAAGGGCCTCCCAAGGCCAGGGTTGGAGATGAGCGATGATTGGGTGAGAAGTGAGAACAACCGTGGTGTTGAAGTGCAGCAGGAAAATGGCAGTGGTGTGGAACATAAGGGGCGGGGAGCAAGGCCAGTGGAGATGGAAGAACATATAAAACACAATATAAAAATCAAACCTCGGTTCGAAGTGGAGCGGTGAATTTGAGCAGCTGTACCCCATGCAGTGTTGCCGTGGTCTTGGGTCGCGCGCCCCCGACGACCCATATCTTTTTTGAGCCGGGGTCTCGCACCCCCCAAGGTCACACCTCGACAACTGTTTTAACAAAGAAACTAGCCTATTTGCATATCAATAGACCTGTATAGTAGGTGTTGAGCGACGTTCGCGACCCCCCAAACATTGAATCACCACTGCACCACTGACCCCATGTGAGTGAGTGAGTGTAAACTGTGCCTGTGAGTGAGTGGTGAGTGTGCCTGGCATGCACAAAACAGCGCCCCTCCTTTAACTAGTGTGTTGTGTGTGGCCACTCAAGGTATTGCCAGGCTACGGACACGGCCAGCCAGCCACCCAGCCACCCACCCAGCCACCCACGGACATACCCACGGATATACCTGTTTATTGGGAGCGCTTTCACCGCTCCAAAAACCGAGAGGAGAGATCAATGTTGCAGAGAGCCACAGATAAAAGCTTCCAGGCTGCTGGTGAAACCAAATCGGTTTCATGTGGGTGGTGTTGTCGGCCCGCAATATGTCAAGAGATGGGACACTTCACTGGAGTTACACAATGCCAGGGCCGGATCTACAATATGGGCACTTTGGGCACGTACCCAGGGGCCCTTGGCACCAGGGGGCCCTCCAAAAAAAAAAAAAAAAAACGTTGAGAAAAAAAGAAAGAAAACCCCCAGCAATTTAGTTATCTAATCCAAATGAATTGATTTAAATTATGCCCCCAAGACCCCCAATTTGGTGGTTACAAATGGTATTTTGTCATTTTTGGGGGGAAGGATATGTCTTGTTTTGACCATATATTAGTACTATAATAGTACATTGTTATTTATTTTGATTGTCAGTGGCCACACTGCCACTGTTTCTTACCTCAGACTGTTATCGTCTTAAGTGTGTTCACTGGCTGCTGATATCGTTAAGTTGCTTTTTAAAATATTGAAAGCGGTTAGTCTGGAGCCCTGTAGCGCGTACGCAGAGGGGGGCCCTTGGAGCTTCAGTGCCCAGGGGCCCTCAGAGGTGGTAATCCTGGCCTGCACAATGCTAACTTACTGCTCCCACTTGGCCTGACTACTAAGCATGACTAATGGTATTTATCCTCAGTATGAATAGTTTGCTGTTGCCATTAACTCACTTTTACAATAATAGCATTTCTCAAGGGACCGACTACAAAACGGGCCTAGTTGTATACTGTTCAGTGACATAACTCGGCACAAAAAGAAAGGAAACTTGACTTCGGTCTGTTATATCTCCCCTTTAATTTTGCCAAATTGTTTTGTGTTTGATATCATTGTTATCGTTGATTTGTCACCTTCACAACAAGGTACATACTGTAAGTGTAAGGATCTGGCATTCGTGGAATGAGCAACACAGCCAAACGTGTGGGTAGCGCCCCTCCGAAAATTGTCAAAATGGCCTGGAAGGCCTTCATTACCGTTCTTTTGGTGTTCACCTTTGTTGCTTGGTTCATTGAATGATTGCACTCTCCCACAGTAATAAGGAAAAAACACTCAGTGTCAGGGAAGCCCAAAACGAGAGTAAATGCCAGCAGAACAGTATATTTCAAGCCATTTTGGCAACATTTTGGTCGGCGCAACCCACACGCTTGGCTGTGTAGCTCATGCCTCGAATGCCCGATGCTTACAAGCTGTACCTCGTAAAGGTGACGAATCAACAATAAGAATGATATAAAACACAATACAAATTGGTATTATTAAAGGGGAGATATAATGGACTGAATTCAAGTTTCCTTTCTTTTTGTGCTGAGTTTATGTTATGTATTCTGAAATAACATGGGGCACACGTTTAAGATCCATTCAGCTCACATGAACTCTTTGAAGTCACGCGATACTTAATCTGGTGGTACACGTAAAGCTTGGTACAGCTTACTGTATGTTTCTACACTACACATGTGAAAACATGTTGATACGTGGCCTTTACTTAAGGTCTGACATAATAAGACGACAGACGGAGCAGGTTTTAACCAAGATCAGACAGAGGATTTAAGTCACTGAAGTCTGCTTTGACCCACAGGCACACGTCACAACTTTTATTTTTCATCTCTCTCTCTCTCTCTCTCTCCCTCCCTCCTTCCATAGAGCGCTATAACAGAGGCTTCTCTTCATTCCTCCTGGCAGGGGTTGGCATGGTGGCGTCAGCTCCTCTGAACCAACCTGCATGGCATTTGCATGAGCACAGATCAGGTTGACGCTGCATGGGCTCCGTGTGGCAGGAGTTTAGCAGATCACCGTCGTCAGCAGTTCTGTGCTGTTTGTTGCCTTACATTGTGAAGGTGGACCAAGGTTGAGGCAGATCTTATACGGATAGGGGTGTCACACCAAATTCTGGGCCCTGGGTGGGTACAAGGATTCACTGCGGGCTTTAGTGCTTTAACTGTTGAAAAATAGCAGATATACAAGCGGTGCCGCGCAGCGAGCTTGTAGATCTGCTATTTATGAAAAATCGTGAAAAAGTCTTTGAATATTTCAAATCCTTCGAAGGTTTTTTGAAAAACCCATGTTTCTATGTCAGTGATGCTCAAACGTTTTCATGTGAAGGACCCTATCACAACATATTTAGTTCCGGGGACCCCCCCAGAAGCAAAATTTGAGTTACAAATGTTCGCCTAAAGATTAAAGAATACATATTCAAAGATTTGCACACATTTTCACGACTTTTCAAAAATAGCAGATCTACAAGCTCGCAGCGCGGCACTCGGTGAGAACAGGAGTGGGAGAGAGAGAGAGACTACAATGGAACATGAGTTAAATTATTATTACTGTGTGCGTCTGTGACCAATTATAGTCCACCAAATCTAGAAATGACAGACTTCCAATGATGCAAAGGAAAAGAAGAAGAAAAAAAAGAAGTCTTAAATGTGAGTCCATATTTGGGCATGGTTTCAGCCCAATCACACTGCCATTGACTTTAATTCTACAATGAATGTCAGTGTTTCAAAACGAATTATGTTTGTGACAAATCAGTGGACCTGTTTCTTTGGCCTCCTGGCCAGTGGTGTGAGATTAGCCCCAGACAGACAAGTTGACTGTTCTTCTAAATGGCTCCTACCTGTGAAATCTTTACTTTCTTTATTAGGATCCCCATTAGCTTCAACAAAGTGGTCGCTAGTCTTCGGGGGGTTTACACAAAAATGTATACAATAAAAATAAAGAGTAGTTAAAATGAAAACTTTACATGATCTCCAGTGATTTCTTATCCCTCTATGGAGATTTCTGCTTCACAAGCATTACAATGAAGAAATGTTCTTTTGAATGGAAAATGTCCACAAAGCCCATCTCCAAACTTAGTTCAGTATCACGTTTTCAAACTCTTATTTCTAGCTTTGAAGGAAAGTTGAATAGTATTAGTGAAAAACACAGATTTACCCACTTGTGAAATAAAAGGAAGAATTTAGAATTTAGATTATTCAGTGGATTTCCACTGTAACAGCCACATAATCCAGATCTCATTCTTTCCTAGTTAGAAAGAAAAACGGCCGCTGATCGCACCAGAGCAGAACACCTTTTTCATATCAAGCCTGCAAAGGCCATAGCCCCCCCACAGCCACCACTGAGACAAATGTCATATTCCCATTCACTGTCTTATCTGTCTGCCGGCAGTCCTTATCGCCTTCAGCCATACAGTACAGTACATCCTCCGCCCTGTGCTGTATTGACATCATGAACACGGCCTCGTGCAGCCTGACCTCCTCCTTGGTCTAGTAGTGCAGTGGTTCTTAAACCTTTACATTTCACAGACCCTGGAACTGGAAAGGGTACATTTTGGTACCATTTTGTATACAGTACTGTCATGGTTAGACTTGTAAGGGTCAATTTGGAAGCCCCTCAAGGAACCCTTGAGGTTCCCAGGACCCCACTTTGAGAACCACTGCTCTAGTGCAGTGGTTCTCAACCTTTTCAGGCTGTGACCCCCCAAAATAATCATATTTCAAGTAACTGGGGACCCCCCACCCTGACGAGCACTAAGAGTTGAGGCGTTACATTTTGTATAACACAGTTCTATTGTGAAAATAGCAGATCTACAAAACGCGAGGCGTTGTGAGCACACCACCTATCTCCTCTGATAGGTGGTGTGCTTGTTTTGATGAAAGACCACAGTGAACCCTACAGTAGCATCCACTATTCTGGGCATGTAAATAAATAGGTATAGGTTTGTTGGAAAATCTACAAGCTAACAACCCACCGCAACGGGATGCGTTGCGAGCTTGTAGATCGGCAAAGAGGTTTGGCATAGAGAGGGGTCTTCAACGTTTTCAGGCCAAGGACCCCTTAGTCGAGAGAGAGATGAAGCCCAACCCATATATACCATATAGTTTAATCGTTTGCCAGCACAATCATCAGTGTATTTTGGATTCATGTCAATTAGTATTTAGATATTTAACCGCTTTAACGGTCAATACTTAATAAATTGACCTTTCACTCTGTACTTGAATTTGTACTTTTCCCCCTCTACACCAAACCTATTTGCCGAAAATAGCCGATAGTAGTAGTAGTAACTCTGAGGACCCCCTAGGGGTTCCGGACCCCCTGTTGAAGACCCCTGGCATAGAGGGAAAAAGGAGAGGGCCAAGTTTAGACTCCTGGGGGACACCGGTCAGCAAAGCACGTAGGGTTTAAGGGGTTAATTGGTAGCGTTGTTAAAGTTTCTTCATGTATGACAGATAAGGTCCTCATGGCCTTTATCTTCCGTATTGATCTGCACACTTATTGACCACTTTTCAGTTAGCAGAGAAACAGTGACTTGTGGTTTCAGACGATGTTAGAGAAGACATTTATTTCCCTGAGCATTGAAAGTGGGTTGATCAAACAGCCTTGACTGCAAAGTTAATACATTTTGGCCGGGGTCCACTGTTGGGCTGCGAGGGTATTGCAATTGGGCCCCCAAATAATTGTGAAAAGATTGCTGTCATCAGTAAATGAATTCAGGAGTTTGTCCCCAACAGTGATAACTCACCATGTGTTTCTCTCTCTCTCTCTCTCTCTCTCTCTCTCTCTCTCTCTCTCTCTCTCTCTCTCGCCCAGGGGATTCTTTCACCCAGTTCCGTTTCTCAGAGGAGAAGGATTGGGAAATGGACTCCTTGGTGGCCAGTCAGGTAAATGTAGAACACTGCAAACTGATTCTTTGGGATTATTTTTGGTTATGGATGCAAGAGTTTTCAAACGAATTAATTTAATCGATAATTCTTTTAATTGATAATCATAAAACAAAACTAATTATGATCAGTCCCATGTTGAGCATGTCATTAAATAAAAAATCAAACCTCGGTTCGAAGTGAAGCGGTGAATCTTAGTATAGAATTGTCTGGAGAGCCGGTATGACAGCCGGTATAATAGGTTTTAAAAGAATATATAAAAAGTCCTGCTTGCTGGTCTCTTAGTTGTTTGTCAACTGCATCCCTCTATAATTATTTCAGTTTCTGTTATCTTTGTGGCCTACTAAATTCTTCAACTTCTGCTAGATTTTCAATGTATTTACTCTTGTCCGCCTTAATGCTCCTTTTTACCATTCTGTTAGCATCTGTATATTCTTATTGTGCCTTTGCTTTTGCTCTTGTGCGGCTATTTGTCATTGCTGCAATAGGTGAGACCTATTGCATGTACAAAACCTGAAGGCCAAATTATCATGTGAAGCTTGACCAATCCTCAAAGTATCCATTCATCTGACCGGGAGGGACACCGCACACATATTCTGGACGTACAGGACAGATAAAGCCTATTCATTCTGAACTGAAATGACCATATATGGACATGGGACACACATTTTGCTTTTTGAAAAAGCCTATTCATTCTGGACTGATATTTTGCACGTACGGGACAGGAAAAACCTGTTCATTCTGGCCTGGAGTGACCATATATGGACATGAGGTGACATACATTGTGTTTTTGAAAAACCCTGTTCATTCTGGACTGAGATCACCATATATGGTAATTAAACGGACATTCTGTTTTTGAAAAAGCCTGTTCATTCTGGACTAAAATGACCATATATGGGCGTGATACACACAAAGCCACTCTTTGGAAGCGGTTTTCACCGCTTCAAAAATGACAAAACATTTCATGATTAGTGTAAATGGCTGATCTACAAGCTCGCATCAGACGTGTTTTGCATTTGTTGAGTTTGTAGATCTGCTGCAGTATTTACACAATACAGGTGTTATTTTATACATTGTGTTATTTGTAAAAAAAAATAAAAAAAAATAAAAAAGCTCCTTGATTCATCGAAAAAGTAAACGATAGTATAATCGCTAAGAAAATAATCGATAGTATTTCTGATCAGGTATTTGAATTTTGAAGACCTCTCTAAAGCCCCTTTTCGACTGCTGCTTTAGCACCACACCACACTGCACTACACCGTACCACATCAGAATATCTACATTTTCCATTACACAAAAGTACCACTGTCGGTAAGAAACAAATTGACCCTTTTAACTGTGATTATAATACAATATAAATTTGTATTACAACTATCCTAAATTATAATACACTATAATGGATTATAATACACTATAAAGTATTAATGTATTACTATGATAATTATAATACACTACAACTATATCCTGGTGGTCTAAATGAAAAGTCAGTGATTGATCAGTCATTATGAAGTGTTTGGCCTAGCTCAGACCTACTCTAGATTGGATACGTTTTAGTACCACGTTTAGTACCACTTTCACACCACTCTACCCAGGTCCTTGTAGTGGAAAACCTGGCACAAGTGGGCGGTGTGGTGTGGAGTGGTGTGGTGTTGGGCCTGTGGAAAAGGGGCTAAATAATTTAGGATTATTGTTTTGCCTGCTCCTGGTGTTGTCACAGCCATGTTGCTGCCATTTTGACCTTGAACTGTGCATGGAGAAAAGTGTTGAATACACACTTTCAACTCGTTAACTTTTTACATGAATCTTATCTTTACACTGTGAAGAGGATGGGAACATCTGACTTCCTAAATGCATCCTGTGTGTTGATAGCTGGCTCTCAGATGGTCTGGGAAGTCTTTGCCAGCCTGCATACAGTACAGTACAGTACAGAACAGTACAGTACAGTACAGTACAGTACAGTACAGTACAGATGTGTGAAATGCAGTCACTTCACATACAGTAGGCTGGCAGTGATTTTCCAACACCTTTTTTGAGTGTGAGCTCTCCAGACAAGATACATTCAGAAGCGTTTTCTCATCCTCTTCAGAATAAACACATTATTGGCACTTAATTAAACAATGAAGTTGTCTTTTTAATGCGAGAAGATGGCTTGCACTACCTTAAGTTTTGAGTGTGCTTTTTTGAAATGTGTACATTTGTAAAAAAAATAATAATAATAATAATCAAAGGTGAAATAAGATAAAACTCGATTGATCCCTGGAGGGAAATTAATGATGTTATATACAGATCCTTCTCAAAAAATTTGAATATTGTGTGAAAAAGCATTGCAGATGCCCTAGCACCCCAAATCATAACTGACTTCGTAAAACTTCCCACTGGACTTCAATCAACTCTGACTTCAGAAGGTTGACATTTCTATTATAAATCCTTGTTTTGAGTGGTCTCCTGTAATATTGTAATATTTTGAAATATGGACTTTTGATATTCATGAGCTGTCTGCCATAAAAAAATCTAAAATGTAACAAAAAAAGGTTTGGAATAATTCACTGAATGTCCAATGTATCTAGAATAATGAAAGTTTCAAGAAATATATGAAAGTTTACTTTTACACAATATTCTATTTTTCGAGAAGGATCTGTATACCATCCTCATGCTACTAAAGGGTTATTCACACCTCTGCAATATTTCTCCACAATGTCCTAATCCTTAAATGTACGTATGCTCCATCATACGACATTGTGTGGTGAAAATAGCAGACCTACAAGCTCACAATGACGACGAAGCATACATCACACTTAAAACGGTCGCATATCATAGGTTTGAACTAGGCTTAAAGGAGTAGATGGGGAAAGTTTTGTATCAGCATTAGGATTCTGTATGTGTATGCTCTTCTACCACTGTGTTGTGTAAAGGATTCTGTGCTCTTATACCACTGTGTTGTGTTGTGTAACTGCTGCAGATGTCAGCGGTGTTTCTGGACCTTCCAGCGCTGGCTCAGTCTCTCCAGGAAATGCCTCTCCATCAGAGACTGAACCTGGAGGCGGAGCTTGTACAGGTATGTCAACCAATTACAACTGCATATCTCTGCCGTCGGCGTCGGGCCGAAACCTCCTAACTCCAAAATGTTCATTTTCGGGAAAATGAGCACAAGTGGAGTTAGGAGGTTTTGACCGAAGGGGTTTTCATTACTTTTCATTGGTTCAATATTATTTTAACCAACACTCAGCTGTAAAGGGCGTTCAATAGCATATATTTATGGAAAAAAAGACAGGGGCAATCAGGTGGAGTTAGCTGGTTTGGCAGAAAGTGTGGAGTTAGGAGGTTTTGTCCCAAGCACTTTTTACTACTTTCCATTGGTTCAATGTTATTTTAACCAACACTCAGCTGTAAAGGGTGTTCAATAGCCCTGATTTATGACAAAAAAATCTAAAACCTCAAAAAGGTAGGTTTTGGCCAGACAAGTGACGATATAGGACTACAGTTCAGAAGGTCATGTTTTGTCCATGTACTGTTGGAAATGTGAGTTTCTAGTTTCTACTAGAGCCCAACCCATATATCGACCAATATTTAATGTTGACGACATCGCTATTGGCAGTTAACTCATGGGATGCCCACAAGGTGCCCACGCGTCAATCTCTTTGATGTCGCTGGAGGCCCACGACGCGTTGACGTGTTTACTGTATTTACAGTATTAACTTTATATCTCACCGTTAGGTTGGGGCTACGCATGGATGTAGCCCATTAGCCGCTAGTCGCTTCGAGTCGACGCTGAGAGCATCGCGCGGCCGTTTTCCTCCATATACTCCAATGCATTCCCCCATCTTTAACGCCCTTTATCTCTGATGTTTGTTTTATGGCTAAAACGGTGGCGGGGTGCGGCAAAATGTCCAAATTTTGATCGGCAATGAACAGTTATGATCATTGGTCCATACAGAAAGTTACACAACAACATCCTGTCTGCGCTCATGTGACCAAGTGACGTCATGACGCATGCATTGACGCAGCAGGGCCGGATTCAATACAATGGTGGTGGGCCTGGGCAGCGAGAGGGGATAAATGGGGCTCAATCCAGGGGCACCCGATGTGTTAATGCAGCCGATGTGTCCGGAATTTTCTGAAGTTATTGGAATTTTCTGAAGTTATTTGCAAGAGTATCGGCACCAGGCCCAAAACTCTGGCATCGGTCGTAGCTCATGATGATATTCTGTCAATATCTGCAATTGTTCTGGCACTGAGATAAAAGCTCACTGCTTATCCTGATGCAACTGCAGCAGGCATGTGCACACATAGAAATCAAAGGGGGCTTGAGCCCCTGCCCTTTCATCCGTCTGTAAAAAGTGCCCTCTCCAGACCATGAATGCAGTTTTTTTATTATGGTGAAAGAAATGCAAATGCCCTCTTTCCATGCCATACCTGAAGGCAGCATTCAAGAGAATTGCCTTCTCCAAACTCTCCTGAACTTGAATGCAGCATCTTATGTTGAAAGAATTGCCCTCACTGTGTAGAAATCCATGCCGTTACACCACATCTCCAGTATTGACTAAATTATACTTTGTTCAGTGTGTTATCAAGCACCGAAAATAGCCGACCTCCAAGCTCACAACGCTTCGCAGCGCGACACGTTCTGAGCTTGGAGGTCTGCTATTTTCAATATTTTCACCAAAAGGCCCTTTTAGAAATGTCAGCCCCTGCCTCTCTAACATTCTCTGCACGTCCATGAACTGCAGCAATGTAATTTACACAAGCCTTTGTGTTTCAGGTTTCGACACCAGTAGAGCTGCCTATCTTGACCATGCCACCAAAACAGGACCTGGCTATGGCTGCCTCCTTCACTCCACCTGCCTCGGCTTTCAAAAGACTCAACCCGGGCCAGGGAGTTTCCCAGCTTACAAGCTCCGTGTCGAGCCCTTCCCTACAGGAGTCTCGTAAAGCAGCCGAGCAGCCCATGGATGATGGGGATGAGGAGCTAGACCAGCTGCTTGGTTTACAGAAGCCACTATCGGTCTCCTCCGGAGCTCAGCCTGTGGACGAAGAGACTTCTGCTCCAGATGGAGTCGATACGGAAACGCACGCATCTCCTCCTTTATCCCACAGTCAACAACGTGCAGGTACATCATGTTTCACTGGCTTGAATTCAAAGCAAGCGATGACCAATCAATTGACTGACATAACGCATAACATAACGCATAACATTTTTATATGAATCTTTTAAATATACCAGGCCGGAAACAGGGGGCGGGACAACAACCCCCTGTATCCTGTCTCCGAACACATTCACTTCCCTGTTACGCAACACCAGCGTGCATGCAGACACGATCACTTATGAACTATGGAGGGCTGTTGTTTTTTTTTGTTGTTGCTTACCACACAGCATGATCGTAGAGCGAACGTGATCTGTGAACTGTCGTGCACACGCCCACGTTAAAGGTAAACAAAATGCCGGCAGTTTGGAACATTAGAAGGGCAGTCAAAATGGCAGTAAATGACTTTTTAAGAAGCTTAGCCAATATCTTTATCCTTTTCCCATCTTTACAGTACATTAGCCTGCATAAGACCCGCATTTTGAATCTAACCCTAACCCTCCTCAGACCATTTTTATTTCCATTTTGCACAATAGACCATTTGTCTATCGCTCCCCAAGTTATGCCCCAGACAGAGATTTGGTGCCTTATAGCAGGGGTCTTCAACGTTGTCAGGCCAAGGACCCCTTAGTTGAGACTTGAGAGATGAAGCAGGGACCCCCACAACCTTTTCATAGATTCCATAGTTTCATCGTTTGACAGCATAATCTTCAGTGTATTTTGGATTGATGTCAATTAGTGTTTTCAGATATTTAACCACTTGAATTGTCAATCCTTAATAAACTTGACCTTACACTCTGTACTTTTTTTCCCCCTCTACACCGAAGCTCTTATAGCCGATCTACAAGCTGTGAGGCGTTGTGAGCTTGTAGATCTGCTATTTTTGCCTTAAGTTCTCCGAATATGGATACTATGAATACTTTAAGTGGTTGATATAAAAAAGGAGAAAAAAAACTTTCTATCAATCAAAGGTTTGGAGGACCCCCTGTAGTAACTCTGAGGAGCCCCTAGGGGTCCCGGACCCCCTGTTGAAGACCCATTTCTTATAGAATTACCTTTTTTAAATGCACACATTCATGCAATAATTATGCAGCGGTTGTGGTCTTCTTCATCAGCAGAGCCTGAAGAAGTGGTGGAGGCTGTTCCAGAGGAGAAGATGGAGGAAGTGGCTCCACCCTCCAAGGCTGTTCCAGAGGAGAAGATGAAGGAGGTGGCTGCTCCACCCTCCAAGGAGGAGAAGATGAAGGAGGCTGCTCCACCCTCCAAGGAGGAGAAGATGGAGGAGGTGGCTCCACCCTCCAAGGCTGCTCTAGTCAAACAGGAGCTAACAGAGGATGACCTGGAGGACTGGCTGGACAGCATGATCTCCTGACCCTCAGCACCACAGTTCATTCACAGAGAAAATACTTACATTTCATCAAGATAATTAAAAATAACGAGTTTCCTTAAATGAATGCATACAGAGATGGGACTGGAGGATCTGAACGTTATAAAACAACCCACAGAAGAATTCCCAGTTTGTCCTTGTGAGACGTGAGACGTGGAGAGTTGGGCTCTACAGTCTACACCATGACTGGATCTCAGCTGTGTTGTGTGGTTGAACAGGTATTGTTTTTATATCTGGTGTCTGGGTGGCACAGGGGTATACAGTTCCTTCCCATCACTGCAGAGACTGAGGTTGGAATCCTCTACGGCAGTGGTTCTCAACATTTTCAGGCCGCGACCCCCAAAATAATCATATTTTAACTGGGGACTCCCTCACCCCGACGAACACTAGGCATTACATTTTGTATATCACAGTTCTATTGTGAAAATAGCCGATCTACATGCTCACAACGCCTTGCGTTGCGAGGCGTTGTGAGCATGTAGATCGTCTATTTTCACAATTTTGGCCTCTAATATTTGACAATTTGGCCAATGTTTAATTTGTCATTTTAGAAATGTGCAGATACCCTCTATACACTTAAACTTTATGTTGGTTTGTTTACAGTTGAGTTAGAAAACAATGTTACAAATTAAGTTAATCATCTGGGGACCCCCCAAAATAATTTGAGGTCCCCGACCCACAGGTTGAGAACCACTGGTCTACACCCTCCCCAAGAGGCCAAGACCAAACAGTAGGGACGGGAACTATACTCAAGGGAGGGTCAGTCACCGTGTGCTGTCAATAAGCTCTGTGCATACAGTAACTGTAGTCCGTGGTTGGTGGCGTAGCCGTGTCCTGGTCGGTTCTTTTTCCCCCATCGGGCTCGGCAGCAATCGAACGAGCCAATCAAAACTATCGGAAAATGAACCAGAGCAGTAAACGTGTATGTCACCTTCAGGAAACAGAGGCAACGAGAACGGCAAAGTATAAATGAAGGCTCAACAGTCCATGGACAGATTAGAACACATCTGGTTTATTGCATCGGTTACTTAATTCATTTCAGCCCCCTCGTCAAAAGAAATGCTGTTTTACTAAAGCTACTACATACATACAATGGCCATACAATAGCATTTAACCAGTTTGTCTCAAAGAAGTATTCAATAAATCCTTTGAACCAAGGTTTTTTTGTTCAGGTTTTCTTTTCCTTTAGCATGTGGTTTTTCTTTTCTACTGTGGAAAGATGTGCAGGCAGACAGGACACCACAGCTAACAAAATCAAACTAAGCAACATTTACACAAAGATCTTCTAGATTTTATACAACAAAGTATTGTTTTTTTTTCTTGTACTTAAAAGCCACAAAACTTGAGCTAAATATCGTGGCTGTCGAGCAGAAACCTTGTTGGAACTGTGTTCCAAATGGATCTAATGTCGTTATTTAGTCACAGGCTCTTGGTTAAATATTTATAAAACCGAAAGACCATCTTAACACATCGGATGCCCACGTTATCTCTGACGTCTAATTTGCTGGTGCCCATGGCAACGCGTCATTTTACCTACCGGCGAGAGTACTGGCGAGAAAAGTAATCCGAGTAAATGTAATCCGAGTATGTCCTGTTTATTTCGCGAAAATCTTTTCTTTCAGTCAGGACCGTTTTTTATCATTTCTAAGCCACAGTGTTTGTGTTACGGCATGTAGAAGAGGCTGCCGTTTTGAGAAAAAAATGAAAAAAGGAAGAGAATCCGGAGAAAACAGCACTTTTGTGCAGCCGGTAAACAGGAAGTCAACGAGCCACACAGCACGTCCGGGTGACGTAATTGCGCGCTGCATGTTGGGAAATGGAGTTGTTTCATCACCGCGGTAGCCAAGTGCAGTAGCTACAGTACAGTATAGTTTACTGTACAACGCGTCAAACGCGTCGTTGGGCACCCGTAAAGATCAAAGAGATTGACGTGTAGACACCACGTGGGCACCCGATGTGTTAACAACTGGTGCTCCATTTTTGGGCAAGTCAGTAAGTAGATCAAGTTTTCAAAAATGTTTCACAAATTGCAAAAAAAACAGCAAATCTACAAGCTTATAATTCATCGCTTCACGATGTGGTGTAAGCTCGTAGACGGGCAATTTTCACAACCTTTGTGCGACGTTGTAGGACATTCATTTACAAAAAAAACAAAACAAGAAGATAAAATATTGGTAGATTTAAAGGTTTCGGCCCGGCAGCGACGTTAAGCTAGTAACTAATCCAGTACTAGATCACTACAGTGTGTCAGGAGGGACAACAAATGTTTTTTTTTGCATAGTTTCTCATAAGGCACGTTGGCACTTGATAAACATCTAAATTCCATCAACTCTGGAAGAAGCATCTTCATTGATTCCTCGTTTCATCCAACAGGTTTAGACCAGCTTTGTTGAAAAGGCAGAACGGGTCTTAAAGGAGAATTCCGTGGTAAATCGCTTTTCTGCCTTGTTTTCCTGTTATTTAGTCGTCAAAAAACTGGTCCGGGTGTTTGTTTTTTTTTTTTTTTATCCAAAAAAGCGTTCTTGTCAATTTCGGCCGAGCCGCAACAGGCTTGTAAAGTTCACAACGGCAGCCTTGGGCCATAGGCAATTCTGCTTATTTACATCGCTCCTAAATCCCTATATGAGACGAAAAAGTGGATTTTAAAGCTATGTAAATTTGCGGAATTGCCTATGGCCCACGGCTCGGCCGAAAATTTACAAGAATGCTTTTTTGGATAGCAAAAAACCCACCCAGGACCAGTTTTTTTGAAGACTAAATAACAGGAAAAAAAGGTAAAATGCGATTTACCAGCACAGAATTCTCCTTTAACTCATGTCTCGTTTTACGTAATTGGATCATCGTTATGATTATTGATTATTACCGGCAGCACGCTTCCATTCAGTGTGTTTGGTAAGCAGTTACAGTAACATCATGGCATTCATCTTTGTGCAGAACCAGACATTCACTCATTATGCCGTAACCCTCCACACGTATCAAATGTCTACACACAAGTTGTGCAACAGGTCAAGGGGTTAAGCAAAGTGAGAAGGCAATGTGTTGTAGAGTCAAAAGAACCATTTTGCATAAAAGGGCTATCGTTGGCAGGTGACTTGTTTTCGGTAAGAAGGAAAGAGGACTTCGATGCCTTGCACACGTACGTACAATGTGCAACCATCAAACGTTTTTTGATCAGTCTTGAGATTATAGTTGAAATAATGTTCCGTTTGAACCGTTTTTTAGAAATTCTTAAGAATGAGTTTTACTTGCTGTCGTTTCAACACGGCGTAGCAGCAGAGCAAAGTCCCGCCAGTGTTCAGGTTTGGTGTTCAGCGCTGCATGTAGATACGGTAGATTAGGGTGTTTTGGGGCAGAAGTAGAAGAGCGCCGCGTCCGCCCACTCTTTAGCCCAACTGGTCCTCATACTGTTTGCGGAAGCAGTCTCCGGCAGGGAAGAAGTCCCAGCATCTCTCCTGGTACATCTTCCACACATATGACTCCTACAGGGGAGAGAAAAGGAGAGTTTTAGCTACACAAATGAACTGGAAATGAAGTGCATGCCATGGTCATTTCTTGTTTTAAAGCAGAGCTAAACAAAGAACACAGTGATTCTTGCTTCAGGTAAAATGTTTTTTCCAACCCACATCAGGTTGAAATGTTGCACAAGTAAAGATCACCATGGTGGGTTGAAACATTGCATAATGTTGCTGTCAGGCTCAAACCTTGTATCTCCGTGTTTCATCTTTTGATAAACAAATGACCTATTTTATATCAAATAGATATAACGTACTGAGAGCTTGCAGCTCTGCTATTTGGGAAGAATTTGGAGAACCTTTCGCGTATAATAATGACATGTCCAAAATTGGGAATTAAAGGAGCTATAGTCAACTTTTTCATTGTAGGGCCGACACTTTGTTTACATCCTAGTCTATAGACTAGAATGTAAACAAAGTGTCGGTCTGACAATGGCCAAAATGATTATTTTATCATTATTTTTATTTTTTGGTGGTCATTTTTGAATGGAAACACATATATGAAGCTTATTTTTTTATAAAATATTTTCGAAACATTATTTTTATTTTAGCACCCGTTTTTCAAGAAAAAGTTGACTATAGCTCCTTTAAGTCTGTCTGTGGGTTTTATACAGATTTAACCAATAAAGCAGGGGTCTTGAACGTGTTTAGGCCAAGGACCCCTTAGTTGAGACAGAGATGAAGCAGGGACCCCCCACTACATATCGTATAAAATTGTGTTGAAGATTTAAAATGTATTACATGGATTATTTCTTATACAGTTTAGACTTGACAGCACTATCATCTGTGTAGGTTGGATTAATGTGTATTTTCATTTACAGTATTTAACCACTTGAACTGTCAATACCTACTATATAGTCTGCTCTTCTTTTCCCTCTACACCAAACCTCTGTGCCAAAAAAAAATAGCAGACAACGCCGAGGCGAGGCGCTGTGAGCTTGTAGATCTGTTATTTTTTGGGCTAATGTTCCACTAAGAATAGGGATTCTAGGGTTCAAATGATCAAACACGATCACACAAAGATTTGGCGGACCCCCTGTAGTAACTCTGAGGACCCCCTAGGGGTCCCAGACCCCCTGTTGAAGACCTCTGCAATAAAGTATATTAAACGGAATAACTATATTGGATCAATTGGCGACACAGGTCCTTTTCATCTATTTTCTGAAAAAGTACCAGTTTTGGACATACAAGGTTTTCACCCAACAGAGAATGACTGCGTCATTGCATTGTTTTATCCCTTTGTTCTCTTAGACAGCCCAGAGTGGACCTTGGTGTTTGTTTTAAGACTAAGAAAAGCTCGTTATATGAAAGCGCGTGCCGTACGTACCTGACCCGTGTGTTCAGTCTCATCCTTATTGATCAGGTACATCAAGAAGAACCTGGAGGAGGGGAGAGTAGTTTTGAGACAAATGAATAACACATGTTATACTCAAATTCATCTTATTTGGTTTAATGTTGAATCATTTTACAGTAGCTGCTCGTGTGCATGCTATGCTCACAGGTAGTTAGCGAGGTTGTGCTCTTGTAAGGTGTGGGTCTCGAAGCCGTGGGGCACCCGATCAAAGTAGTCGTTCCCGATGCCACAGATGAAGCACTTCGTCTGAGAAAGAAAACATAACATTTCTTCTTAACATTTTTCAGGCACATTTAGGGCTGTCACAATTATGACATTTTACATGACGATTAATTGTCACTCATAATTGCGATAATTTAGCCTTTTTACGTTGCACATGCGACACGTTGTGAGCTTGTAGATCTGCTAATTCCACTATTATTGACTTTTAAAAAAATATTATGAACATTTTTCAACATGGAAACGATTATGACAATTATGAAAAATAATCGTGATTATGTCAAATAATTGCGATTAGACGATTATGTAATAATTGTGACGGCCCACACATTCTCATGTTGTTTATGCTTAGATTTTTGGTTTACTCCCCCTGATTCTTGCTTCCTCGTATCGTTTTCCCTTGTGGTTATGACTGGACAATATGTCAATATTACATCAATATCAGGGATCCAAGACTAGATATCCTTTGGATATCGTATTTGTGATATGGATTTTGTCCCTATTGCCAAGCCCTACCTTATGGTGTCACCTCCAGTATGTACCATGCTTCATCTGCTTGGTTATTGGATTATTCATTTCTGTTACTTTAGTCTCACAGCCTTTACATATCACAATTTGTGCATGGAGTGATGACTAGATACAGTTTCTTGTGCAGACATGTCTCCTTTCCGACACTAACCCTATCTCTAACCCTAACCCTAAACCTAACCTCTATGGAAGTGTTGCCACTCCGACAATAAGAAGTCACTGTCGGAGTGGCGACATGTCGGAATGGAGAGCACCCCCTCTTGTGCATACTAGCAGTCATAGGGTCACAGGATGTAGTAGTGTTGTGCATACTAGCAGTCATAGGGCCACAGGATGTAGTAGTGTTGTGCATACTAGCAGTCATAGGGCCACAGGATGTAGTAGTGTTGTGCATACTAGCAGTCATAGGGCCACAGGATGCAGTAGTGTTGTGCATACTAGCAGTCATAGGGCCACAGGATGTAGTAGTGTTGTGCATACTAGCAGTCATAGGGCCACAGGATGTAGTAGTGTTGTGCATACTAGCAGTCATAGGGCCACAGGATGTAGTAGTGTTGTGCATACTAGCAGTCATAGGGCCACAGGATGTAGTAGTGTTGTGCATACTAGCAGTCATAGGGCCACAGGATGTAGTAGTGTTGTGCATACTAGCAGTCATAGGGCCACAGGATGTAGTAGTGTTGTGCATACTAGCAGTCATAGGGCCACAGGATGTAGTAGTGTTGTGCATACTAGCAGTCATAGGGCCACAGGATGTAGTAGTGTTGTGCATACTAGCAGTCATAGGGCCACAGGATGTAGTAGTGTTGTGCATACTAGCAGTCATAGGGCCACAGGATGTAGTAGTGTTGTGCATACTAGCAGTCATAGGGCCACAGGATGTAGTAGTGTTGTGCATACTAGCAGTCATAGGGCCACAGGATGTAGTAATGTTGTGCATACTAGCAGTCATAGGGCCACAGGATGTAGTAGTGTTGTGCATACTAGCAGTCATAGGGCCACAGGATGTAGTAGTGTTGTGCATACTAGCAGTCATAGGGCCACAGGATGTAGTAGTGTTGTGCATACTAGCAGTCATAGGGCCACAGGATGTAGTAGTGTTGTGCATACTAGCAGTCATAGGGCCACAGGATGTAGTAGTGTTGTGCATACTAGCAGTCATAGGGCCACAGGATGTAGTAGTGTTGTGCATACTAGCAGTCATAGGGCCACAGGATGTAGTAGTGTTGTGCATACTAGCAGTCATAGGGCCACAGGATGTAGTAGTGTTGTGCATACTAGCAGTCATAGGGCCACAGGATGTAGTAGTGTTGTGCATACTAGCAGTCATAGGGCCACAGGATGTAGTAGTGTTGTGCATACTAGCAGTCATAGGGCCACAGGATGTAGTAGTGTTGTGCATACTAGCAGTCATAGGGCCACAGGATGTAGTAGTGTTGTGCATACTAGCAGTCATAGGGCCACAGGATGTAGTAGTGTTGTGCATACTAGCAGTCATAGGGCCACAGGATGTAGTAGTGTTGTGCATACTAGCAGTCATAGGGCCACAGGATGTAGTAGTGTTGTGCATACTAGCAGTCATAGGGCCACAGGATGTAGTAGTGTTGTGCATACTAGCAGTCATAGGGCCACAGGATGTAGTAGTGTTGCTTCTATGAACTGGTTCAGGTTGGTTTTAAACAAAGTGATCCTTCGTTGAGTCATCACTATTCTGTGTTGATTATTGGCATTTTTCTTGGTGTATAGAGGCTTTCACAATGTGGTCCATGAGTCGATGAGTCTTATCTGTGTTGACAAAAGGGACTCAAGGCTTACTTACCTCCATGTCCTCCTTCACCTGCTCCTGCTGGTCTCTCAGCTCGCCAAAGGCATCAATGATCAAACCTGTGGGGTCAGAGCAGCTTTGAGCGAGAGCCTTCAGTAGTTTAACAGCCTCAAGCCAATTGTATCTTAGTACAATTGGAGTATGCAGCATGTACTGTAACATGTACTATATCGTCGTTGTCGAGCTGAAACCTTGTATCTCCAAGTTTCAAATGTGTACGTTCTTTTGTAAAGTAAAGCCCTGCTTCATCATACAAGGCGGTCGCACAAAAGTAGTGAAAACAGCAGATCTACAAGCACACAACGCCTCGCGGTGCGAGAAGTTTTGTGCTTGCTGTTTTCACTAGTTTAAATCATTTTTAAAATGATAAATGCAACACCCAACAACAACAATATGTATATATATTATACACACACACAAAGTAGAAAATCATTCCTGTAGAGCTTAACCACTTAAACCCTATAATACTGTATTGACCGGATCCCCCCGGTTTTTATGCTTGGCCCCCTCTTGTCTTCCCTCTACACCAAATTTGTTGGCTGTTATTAGTCTTCCCGAAATAGTGACGCCAGGGTTCGTTTGGTTAAAACCCCCGTCTCTGGAACCCTTTGAACCCCCTTGCTGAAATAAGACAGACTAGGCTCCCCTATGTTAAGGTGCCAGCTACACAGAGCTAGACATTTTTTTGTGCAGTTGGGGCTTGCAGCCATACAAAGCTGGATATTTTGGTTGCGAAGCTGGATATTTTTGAAACCGGATAAATAAGTGGAGACATTGAAAATTATCCGATTCACTGGATCCGTGTAGACATGGAACCCATGATATCTCTGAAGACACACACTACTGTGTGTGTGCTTGTCCCCCTAGTGGAGGTCTGGGGCCTCAGATTATTTTAGACCTAGATATCTTTGTCGTGTGGACCTAGATATTTTTCTATGTGGATATCTGAAAAAACGGGATATATGAAAAACCCAGCTCCGTCTGGCCAAGGCCTAAGTCAACCTCCAGATGTTGTAAAATAATACGCTGTAAACCACTGTTTCTCCAAGTCTGGTCTGGTTCAAACGGACACCGGTCTGTAACTGAGTGAACAGAGGGAATCTTGTTGTAATCATCCCAAGTAAAATCCTATAGTACACTCCAAGAGTTACAGGTCCCCTGGTGGTCCGGGGACCACCCGTTGAGAACCACTGCAGTAAACCATACACAGCTCCACTTGGATTACATGGTTTACATCATGGGTCTTCAACAGGGGGTCCTCAGAGTTACTACAGGGGGTCCTCCAAATCTTTGAGTGATAGAGAGTTTTTTTCTCCTTTTTTCTATTAACCACTTGAACCCTAGTGTCCATATTCTGAGAACTTTAGCCTGCGAGGCGTTGTGAGCTTGTAGATCTGCTATTTGGTGTAGAGGGGAAAAAGAGCAGATTAAGTACAGCGCGCAAGGTCAAGTTTATTAAGTATTGACGGTTCAAGTGGTTAAAATATCTGAAAACACAAATTGACATGAATCCAAAATACACGGATGATCGATCGTGCTGTCAAACAATGACACTATACGGAATCTATGAAAAGGTTGTGGGGGTCCCTGATTCATCTCTCTCTCAACTAAGGGGTCCTTGGCCTGAAAATGTTGAAGACCCCTGGTTTACATGACGCGGGGGGTCACAGCGTCACGCACCCTGAATGATGGCCAGGAGGATGACGATGACGAAGAAGAAGAAGGTGATGTCGAAGAGGATGCGGTAGAGCTCGTAGGGGTCTCCTGCCGGGTCCTCCAGCTCGTCACCGATGCCGCCTCCGGCCCTCACTCCCACGTACATGTGGAACAGGTAGCACTGAGGGGGAGGAGAGAGCAGAGGACACGTTTAACCCATTTAGACCGAGTACATGTTATTATTTTATGCTTTACCTATTGAAAAATAGCAGATGTAGATCTGCTATTTTTTTTTAAGCATGAAAATTTGAATTTTGACCCAATTCTATAAGTGTCTTTTGAATCCTTCTAAGGTTTTTTGAAAAACCTATGTTTCTATGTCAGCAATCTGGCTAGCCATCGTCAAAGAAAAGGTCCTTTTCACTTAAAGGGCCAGTTCACCTCTGGGACAACCAGATCTCATTTTATTGTTGTTTGGGACAACACAATCCTGAGTTATTTTTTGTGTTCAATCTGTGTTTTGAGATATTTTAGTATTTCAGCATGACTAGTGATGCATTTTGCATCGTATGAGTCATCATGCTGCACCATGATACAAAATGCATCATCATTCAAACTCAGGATTGTGTCCCAAACAACAATAAAATAAGATCTGGTTGAAGGTGAACTGGCCCTTTAACTGGAGCTCAGTTAGTCTGCTCTTGAGTGGTTCTCAAACTTTTTCATGTGAAGGACCCCTAAAATGATATGTATTTGGCCACGGACCCCCATCTCAAAATATTTAGTTCCAGGGACCACCCAGAAGCAAAATTTGAGTTACAAACGTTCGCTTTAAAAAATACATATATTCAAAGATTTGCACACATTTTCACAACTTTTTTAAAAATAGCAGATCTACAAGCTCGCAGCGCGGCACCAAGTGCCGCGCTGCGAGCTTGTAGATCTGCTATTTTTCAATAGTTAAAGCATTCAATGATTCTAGGCCTCAAGGGCTTAAAAGGTCTGATTCACCAGCGCTGTGAGTCATAATGTTCTGAAAGCTACGAGATCGATTGGTTAATGGATTGTTTGTGCCGAGGTTAATGAAGAACATGGGTCAGATGGTTAGTCCACTCCTGAGACACCGAGGGCAGCAGTGGATCAGGAGGTAGAAGTGGAAGGTTCCTGGTTCAGATAGATGGATCCCTGTAAGCCAAATGATGTCATGATGACAAGCTAACGTCCTCCGGTGACTCCGGTGACATTCAGAACTAGCTCTGATAACAGACCATATGGGGATGACGTCATATGGACTTATGGATTATTGTTATTTTGTTTGTAATTGTGGGCTCGCCTGAAAGGTGAGAACACTATGTTATCTTAGTTATTTATAGAGTTACGCTGCAGACAGTACAAAGGCAAGGAGGGCCCTTAGCCAATGAGGCGCAATCGAGGTGTGGAAAATCTGGGAGTGGTGTTAGCTGGAGTATTGATTGAGCTTCACATGACAGTTAGCACACTGTAGAATATAGTCACGAGCGAGCCCACACTGTTTCGTAGGAACAGTATCTCTAGTGTTAGTTGAAATTTGAGCATGTAAGGTTATATTCTGGGACATATCTGACTAGTTATGATATTTATCTGGCCTCGATCGGACCCTCTCTGATTAATCCAGGACGTCCGTTTTGGTGGGCAGGATTTATGTTGGTTGAAACCAGGTGATATTCTAGACCAGATCTGACTAGTCATGGTTTGACTTGATCTGGCCCCAATGGAGACGTCACTGATTGGTCCAGGTCCTGGCCGTGCTTGCTGGGATAGATACCTTTATTATCCCAATGGGGGAAATCAGTCGCCCAGAGGCAGCACAGCAGTTAAGGTTACAATGTGACAGAGAAGTAAGAAAAGAAAAAAGTACTCTGCCTGGGTTAGTGTCCTTGAACTGCTCCCAATGAGCAGGTTGCTGCCTTAGGGTGCCCTCAGACCAAAATACCTATGAGAGTGGAATCCGCGTTCCACCAATGCATTTCAATGAGAGTGAAGCAGTTTCATGCCAGCAGAGGATTTCTGCAAAAAACGCTCCCTTCTCATTGAAATGCATTGGCGGAACGCAGATTCCACTCTCATAGGTATTTTGGTCTGAGGGCACCCTTACATGGTTTTCTCCACTGTCAGTGGTAAATGTACTCCTCATTGTAAAGCGCTTTGTATAAAAGGCTCTAGTCTATATAAATGCATTTTTTATCATTTTCTTAGAATTAGAATATCTGGAAGGACTCAGAATGGGAGTTATCATTTTTGCTTTGATTTATTTACGCTCCTCATTAGTCTTGAAGAGCGTGACGTTGATTAAATGTGGTCAGAGCTTGTGGCCTGGGGGACTCACCGTCATCATGTCGTCACATTTCATGTCGGGCTCGTCCTCGTCCTCGCTCTTGTTGTAGAACTTGCGGAAGAAGTTGAAGGCCACTACGGTGTAGAGATAGACCACCACGGCCAGAAGGCCCACCGTCAGCACCAGCTGTGAGCAGAGAAAACCCCCCGTCAGTAACGTGAAACAGGACCAAGAGGACCAACTGTACCCAGTAAAGTCCTCTCTGTTAATTAGTTTCCTGTGTAACTAGTGAGTGTGTACACGTGTACACGTTCAGAGTTAAATGAACTGTTATTGAATTTGACTGTGTAGGGCAGTATTTCTCAAACTTTCTCAAGGTTATACAAATGGACCTGTTGGTCCATTTGATTTCGCAGTTAGACTTGTATGGGTCAATTTAGACCTTCCTAAAGGAACCCGCAAAGTCCCTGGAATCCACTTTGAGAACCTACTGGTGTAGTAGGGAACTCTCGCAGCATGGAATGTCCTTGGGAAGTATAGTACATGTGGGAGATTGAGAGGTTTGCATTCACACCTAAGACCCCAAGGTGTGAATCCATGTTAAAACATGTAACCTTCCTTGTAAAGTGTTTCTCAACCTGTGGGTCGGGACCCCTAGGGGGGGTCCCCAAATTATTTTTGGAGGTCCCCAGATGATTAACTTAATGTGAAACATTGTTTTTTCACACACCAGTAAGCAAACCAACATTAAGTTTAAGTGTATAGAGGATATCTGCACATTTTTAAAGTGACAATTTAAGGACTTTTTAATATCTCTAAAATTACAAATTAAACATTGGCCAAATTGTAAAATATTAGAGGCAGAAATTGTGAAAATAGACGATCTACATGAGCATGTAGATCGGCTATTTTCACAATAGAACCGTGTTATACAAAATGTAATGCCTCAACTCTTCGTGCTGTCAGAGTGAGGGGGTCCCCAGTTAAAATATGATTATTTTGGGGGTCGTGGCCTGAAATGGTTGAGAACCACTGACCAAGTAGAACCTGGGATGTCTGTCATTGCTTGCTCACTTAGCAGTTGTCTTGTCTGCCTCCACAGTGCACTTTTAACCACACGAATCCTAGCATCCCTATTCTTGCGAACATTCAGCAAAGAAATATCTACAAGCTGTGTTGTGAGCTTGTAGGCTATTTTCCGCAAAGATATTTGGTGTTGAGAGAAAAAAAATGAGCAAACCTAGTTTGCTTTGGGCTTTAGGACTGTGACTAGGATTCTTGGACTTGGCTCTCAGGTGTCGTCTCTTAGAGTCTTATTGTATCTTAATACAATCTTCAGTCTGCTTAGAATTTAGTCTGCCCTTGAGGGGATTGAAGTCACCGAAGTATATAGGGTTTAAGTTACCACTGAGGATACGTATCAGTTGGTAAACCTTCCAGTTGCACACTTTGCTTCAGCTATTAAATTACCATCACCTCAGTTAACCTTTGTTAACAAGGGGAGGACATACTGTGTACAGATTTAAATAAACAAACATTTAGTTTAATATTTGTGTCTTTATTATTATGCGCCATACTGATGTTATAAGGTTGTTCTGTATTTTGTCATACTGGCAAAGCCGTGTATTATCTATTCCTCTTTGAGAGGCATAGATATTACACAGCTTGGCCAGAGGCCCTCTTGGCCAGTTCACACTCGTAAAAGAGACTTTGTCTCAATGTGGTTTCATACTAGTTAAATAAAGGTTACAAAAGAAAATACTGTCTGCACTCTGCACACTGGTGATGCTGAAACAGCTCCACAGTATTTTGTTATTACGTCGTCAACGTTTCAACCAATCAGATCTTCATCAGGACATATATGTATGGTATACCTTCCTCATGCGTAGATAAAAATGTGTGGCTTATTTATAAATGATATATTCATTTCTGACAATGCCAAGTGTGGTCAGACAGTTAGACACTCTAGCTAGGCTCTATTTCATCATTCCAACTGGATGAGCTACTGTATGTGTATGGCTTTCACCACAGCCTTCCTCTAGGCATTTCTCACAAGGAAGAAGGGAGGTAATAATAAACAGGGAAGTTGTTTCTGCAGAGATACAAGTCATTCCCTATTCCCTGGATATACAGCCTGCCGGACTGTGGTGCTTTGTCTCCCTCTGGTGGTGGCCAAGGGTTCAACACTCACCTGTTTGCCGTTGTGAGTGACAGAGGACAGGATGGTGCGGAGTGGCTTCAACACCATGGCGATGTCCAGCAGGTGGGCGGCGAAGAAGAAGTTGTTGTAGTGTCCGAAGGAAGACATGCTGGTGTACCAGATCAGATACAAGAAGTACTGCAAAGAGAAAGAAAGGCTTCGTTATCAGGCACGTTCACACATAGATATCAAAGGGGGCTTGAGCCCCTGCCCTTTTATCTGTCTGTAAAAAGTGCCCTCTCCAGACCATGAATGCAGTTTTTACTATGGTGAAAGAAATACAAATGCCCCCTCTTTCCATGCCATACCTGAAGGCAGCATTCAAGAGAATTGCCTTGTCCAAACTCTCACGAATTTAAATGGAGCATCTTATGTTGAAAGAATTTCCCTCTCTGTGTAGAAATCCATGCCGTACGCCACATCTCCAGTATTGCCTTTTTTATGCTTAGTTCAGTGTAGTATCAAGTACTGAAAATAGCCGACCTCCAAGCTTGGAGGTCTGCTATTTTCAATATTTTCACCAAAAGGCCCTTTTAGAAATTTCAGCCCCTGCCTCTCTAACATTCTCTGAAAGTCCATGAACTGCAGCATTGTCATTTACGCAAGCCTTTGTGTTTCAGGTATCGACACCATGCCACCAAAACAGGACCTGGGTATGGCTGCTAACATTCTCTGCACGTCTCTGTTTGTTATTGTGAGTGCTGCCCTGTTCCGTATGTCAGTTCAATTCAGTTTGATCTTACCTCCCATTCTTCTCAAACATCTTAAATGTTGAACAATTATTTTCAGTGAATGTCGTGGTACATGAACTATTTCCATTGGCAGTATTTGCTTTATTTAGATTAGCTGGAAACGGAGAGCTGAGGACACAGAGTAGTAAAGGACTTGCAACACACGTGTCCAGTTGTAATCGAACCCAGGAAGTTGTGTTGGTTTGATATACAGTGCTATCTGCCATAATCACTGTGTATCACTGATATCTGTCATGTTTAATAAACACTAGACATAAAGATGACACTTTGGATTTACTATACGCAGGACAATAATATCAAAGAACCCTTCTCTTAATTGTGTCAGTCATCTAATTTACTTAATCCTTAAAATAAATAATTATATCTATTCTTTTCTTTTATGTAGCACTTAAAACAGAATTTTAAAGTTCTTCACGCAGGGTAGAAATGTGGATTTACTTACGTTGTCTGTCAAAACCACACCCATTTTCCACCAGTGGTACTTGGTATCGATGGAGCTCAGCCTGTTCAGAACATAAAACGCTTGTGAATTAACAACCATGTACTGCTACCACTATCATGTCACTCATGCATTACTTTACTTTAAATAGTCTACAGTTACACGTTTGTTATGGAACGGTCTGCTCACTGCCATCTGAGGCAGTCCAACTTTCACTTGTTTTAACAAAATTTCCGATTATAAAAACACCTTCTAAATCCTGGCCTACGTTTTCTGAAAAAATATTTATTCAAAACTTACAAATAGCATAGCAATAACAACCGCAAAATAGGTTTCCGGATTGAAAGGTATGTATAATTAAATATAGGGGTTCCTAAATGCCCGGGTTAAACTCAACATAAAAGATTGGCTACGAGAACATCAATCATGAGACAGTTTAATTACCAGTAAGACTCCCTAATCGGGAGATAAGCGACCGTCAGGTCGGCCCCGGCTCTCCCAAGCGCTCCTAGCCCGAGTTACGGCATTTTATGTGCGCTGCAGTGGCAGGGGGTCCTCCACTGGGGGCGCCACCACTTTTGCATCCGTTCTGGAGCACCAGGAGTCGGTGGTCCCCGGGAATTCCCCGTGAGCATCCCCGTTGGGGTGGTCATTTGGTCATTTTTGCGCATTTGGTCATTTTTTACATCTGGGGGTCCCCCAGGGACCTGGGGGTCCCTGGAGCTCCGGGGGTCCTTGGAGGTTGTAGTTTGGCAGGCAAGGAGTGTGTGTGCAAAATCTGGCATGGATCGGGGCAACGGTTGCTTCTTTCGCAAAGCAAAGCCCTGCTTCATCATACAAGGCCGTCGCACAAAAGTAGTGAAAACAGCAGAGCTACAAGCACACAACGCCTCGCTGTGCGAGGCGTTGTGTGTTTGTAGATCGGCTGTTTTCACTAGTTTAAATCATTTTTTAAAATGATAAATGCAAAACGAACATTTTTGGACATACAAGGTTTCCACCCGACAGCGACGCTATATTTTAGGCCTGCTTTTAGGCTAGCTGTGGTTAAAACAGTGTGTGAGTAGGGGAGCTCGTTACTAACCAGGACAGCAGTGAGGCCTCCTTCTCCACAGTCTCTATAGTGTGTATTAAAACAGTGTGTGAGTCGGGGAGCTCGTTACTAACCAGGACAGCAGTGAGGCCTCCTTCTCCACAGTCGCTATGGTGGGGTCAAAGTCCAGGGCACTCTTATCCAGACCCAGCAGCTCAGCGATGCGCTCAGCACCGTACATGTCTCCATACTTGTTGATCACCTGCACCCAGCACAGCACAGCACAGCACAGCACAGCACAGGACAGCAGAGAGTCAGCTCTGAACCCACAGCCTCACTTCATTCAGTTATGTCATATTCAATCAATCTTTATTAGCGGACTCAGGTCCATAAAACAGGGTACAAGACATAAAACAGTGTACAAGACATA
Source organism: Nannobrachium achirus (assembly GCF_963921795.1). Classification (NCBI taxonomy): domain Eukaryota; kingdom Metazoa; phylum Chordata; class Actinopteri; order Myctophiformes; family Myctophidae; genus Nannobrachium; species Nannobrachium achirus. The sequence goes on from NC_137823.1 coordinate 61,859,318, forward strand.
AGAGAAACACGACAGGCAATAAAAATCAATAGGAAAATGTAAAATAAATAGTACATAACTTAGCCCACAGGAAAAACACACAGGCATTTTAGCTAGTGTACCCTTAGTCTGGATGTATAGCGTGAACTGCTCATAAGGGGGCTTGAAAGCGCCACAATAATGCCGTTAGTAGATACATCCAAACTTTTTCATAAATTTGAACATTAAGTTTCTTAAAAGTGCTTTAAAAGTCCTCACTCCAGCAGTGACAAACATCTCACTAGCACTGCCCCCTCAGGGTTTTGTAAGGAGTATTCTCATAGCATCATTATATGCAACTTGCAGCCTATGCATACTAGATTTCTTATAAGATGACCATAGGTGAGCACTGGGCAGTATAGAGCGGTGTGCAATGTCTTAAACAATGACACTTAAACTTTAGTAGAACATTGACTGAACTTACGAGCAATGTCTAATTTACTAAAAGAAAATCTACAATTATATATCAGTGGTTTTCAAAGTTGGGTCCAGGAGACAGTTCCAAATGGACCCAAGAGGCTAAAAATCCATTTGTATACTCGTCCTTCAAATTAAAATGTTTCAGAACCACTGTTCTATACAGACCATGATACTTACTGATATATTACTGACCACGATAATAATGACATGATGCTGACCATGATACGATACTGACATGATCTGAGAAGAACTGACCAGCTCCATGAGTCTGGCAAAATAGACAAACCAGAACACCCATGGCCAGATCTCAATTTTGGGGATGAGAAAGGGTTCATATATTTTCAAATGTATATGTATATTCTAGAGTATAGAGTAAAACAAACTGAACTTTTGTTGTGTTCATTAAAACAATAGAATAATAAATCCCCTCCACATGGACTCTGCCTTGTCGTGGCGTGGAGGCTTGTGTGCTTCTGTGATCCTCTGGGTTCACCAGAGGACTGCAGAGGCCTGACCAAAGAGTCCTACTTCATAACAGCACTGCATTGTGATCTAGTAGCTATAGACTGGTCCCAAAGAAAATTGCACAGTAGGCATTTTTGAGGAAAAGTTTCTATATGATTTTTATGCTCTGAATCCATTTCTGCCGTCTGCTAAGTGATACGGGTCACCGTTTTGTCATAAATTGAGATAATGCGCAAATGTAATATCACTGAAACCCAAAGAAACTGATACAAGCACTTGATCAGTTTCTATATGATTTTTATGTGCTGAATCCATTTTTGCCGTATGCCGAGTGATACGAGTCACCGTTTTGTCATAAATTTTTAAAAAAATGCAAATGAGCAAATGTAAAGAAACTGATACAAGCACTTAATGTGTTGTTTCTATATGATTGCTTTTCATGTTGTCAGAGGAATTATAAAAACAAAAACAAGACTTTTTTTCACCGACATAAAGTGGATTCTTATTCATTTTTCATATTTCAAAAAATGCTGACTGCCGACTTTTCCTCAAAAATGCCTACACAGTTCACCTTTTGGGCATTTAGGGACTTGCTTAGTCCATTCTCCACCTCTCCAGGTTAGAGTTAGCAGCAGTGTGAGTTGATTGTACATCTAGTAGCTGTCTTAGTCCATTCTTCACATCTACGGGTTATAATTGGACCAATGAACTACTAAACTGTTAATGGCCGCCACTGAAGACAGAGTATGTCCGTCAATTAGTCTTTTCATTGTTTTATATTAAATTGCCGTATCTCGTACCCCGGAGGGACTCAGTTTCCCATGATGCTTTGGGTGATGACGTCATCCGCATATCCGGATGTCCGTTCAGGCCAATGGTAGAGAATTCAGAAAAATGTATTTATCTAGGATTCTACTCCCAGATTGTGTCGATCGCCAAAAAGGCGTTTTTTTCAACGGACCATAACTAAACAATGGAGCGTCGCGGTAAAAATGTTCAGCCATCCGTGCTTTTGTTATGGTCCGTAGAGAAGGGCTTGTTTAAAACAAGAACGTGATCTGGAGATGGATTACAAGATACATCCATTTTCCTTCACAGCAAACCATTGCAGTAAACTGAGGTTTTCATTTCCGGATGACTACATCTCCCGAAGGATTATGGTAATTTGAGTTTTTGTGTCAGTGCTGGGTACCACAGACCGCATGCCACGGTTTACAATAGGAAAAGCACCCGACAGTCAGATTTGAAATCCCGACTTTAGTCAGGATAGGCATAGGCACCCTGTGTGTTAATACCTGACCATCATTGTGTTAATAATAATAATGATGATGATGATGATGATGATGAATTATACTGAATGACTTTTCTCTTTCACTGCTGTACAGTGTGACTGACTCTGCTGCCCCCTGCTGTCCTGACTGCCTTCCTGAACAACATGGACGTGTCACCAATGTAAGTCCCTCATCAAAGATACACAATGCTGGACCCCATCCACTGTACTCTAATGCAGGGGTTTTCAAACTTTTTCGTCTCAGGGCACCCCATACATATTTGTTTTAATCCCAGGCACCCCTACATTATAATCTTCACTCCCAGCACCTTATATTTATAGCATAAATCGTCGTTGTCGGGTGGAAACCGTTCGTTATGTATTTATCATCTAAAATATGTACTAAACTAGTGAAAACAGCAGATCCCTGGACTTCTGTCACGGCACCCCAGGGTGCCCCGTCACCCACTTTGAAAACCCCTGCTCTAATGGATCCACTGTGATCCACTGTTTTCCAATGGATTCAACTGAGTTATGTTTATACTGAGTTACATTTATATAAGTCATACATCCACATAGTCATTGTTATAAGGTGATCAAAGGAATAGGCTGAGGCTGAAAGCTTATCCTACGTATTCATGGAGTAAAATACATTGATCAGTTATCCACGAGTTTCCAACGTCCCATCGTGCGTTGTGCAGAAATGCTAATTTTCGCGGAAACAGGTGGATAGAAGAATTTTAAACACTTCTATAACTGATCAATGTATTTTATTCTATGCATACGTATGTAGGATAGGCATCCATCCATAAGCTTTCAGTTTCAGACTATTCCTTTTGATCACCTTGTAACAATGACTATGTGGATGTTTGTAAAAGAAGTGTTAAATAACAATACATTCTGATAGTAACAAGGACACCTGTTACTGAACAAACACTCCATAGAAATGATTACTATCACAACATAGAGCTACTGTATTTAACACATATCCTCTAATTAATAGAGCTACTGTATTTAACACATATCCTCTAATTAATAGAAACAGAACACAAACAAGGATGAGACAACCTGATAAAGACACTGGTATGGAACTCCTGGTTTACTGGGATGGGGTTCAATTCCCCACGGTGTCCTATCTGTCATCATCTATCACACTAACTACTATCTTCTATCATAACTACTATCTTCTATCATATCTATCATATCATGTTAACTACTAAATCGGTGTCCTATCTGTCATCACTACTATCATATCATGTTAACTACTAAATCGGTGTCCTATCTGTCATCACTACTATCATATCATGTTAACTACTAAATCTTCCATCTAAATCTACTATCATTTCATGTTAACTACTAAATCTACTCCTCTTCTATCATATCATGCTAACTGATATCATCTCATCTATTGCAAATCTCTCTCTGTCCCTGGCTCCTCCCCTTCCTCTCTCCGACTCCGCCCCTAACTACTAAATCTTCCATCTAAATCTACTATCATTTCATGTTAACTACTAAATCTACTCCTCTTCTATCATATCATGCTAACTGATATCATCTCATCTATTGCAAATCTCTCTCTGTCCCTGGCTCCTCCCCTTCCTCTCTCCGACTCCGCCCCTTCCTCTCTCAGACTCCACCCCTTCCTTTCCTTGGCTCCTCCCCTTCCTCTCTCTGACTCCACCCCTTCCTTTCCTTGGCTCCTCCCCTTCCTCTCTCCGGCTCCTCCCCTTCCTCTCTCCGACTCCACCCCTTCATTTCTTAGCTCCTTTCCTTGGCTCCTCCCCTTCCTCTCTCCGGCTCCTCCCCTTCCTCTCTCTGACTCCGCCCCTTCCTTTCCTTAGCTCCTCCCCTTCCTCTCTCCGGCTCCTCCCCTTCCACTCTCGGACTCCTCCCCTTCCTCTCTCCGGCTCCTCCCCTTCCTCTCTCAGACTCCACCCCTTCCTTTCCTTAGCTCCTCCCCTTCCTCTCTCTGGCTCCTCCCCTTCCTCTCTCCGACTCCACCCCTTCCTGTCCCCGGCTCCTCCCCTTCCTCTCTCTGACTCCTCCCCTTCCTCTCTGCCTCTGTTAAGATTCCAGCCGGTTGTGTATGTTTTTGCTATAACCGCTGCCCTGTATTGTCTGGAAACCACGTGGAGGACACGGCCCCCCACGCGCCCACTGCTCACGCATTGATGGGTAATTTTCAGGACCCGACACGGGATTTGAACCAAGCGGTGAAGCCTGTTGCTACACACGTCAAGGTATCCTGCGACACTAGTCTCTAAGACTAGTCCGCTGCGCCACTGGTCCCGGCCAATTCACACTGCTTTCTGGGCTGCTTTTAAAGTTGTTCTTCTGGAAATCAGTTCTCAAAGTAAAGAGATGAGTGGGGTTTGAACCCATAACCTCTTGGTCATCTACCCAGTGCTCTAACCCACTGAGCTATTTGCTGGCTTCTAGAACATGGTTTTCCATCCTATTAGAGGAACTCTGGAAATCAGTATTCAAAGTAAAGAGATGAGTAGGACTCAAACCCATAACCTCTTGGTCATCTATCCAGTGTCTAACCCACTGAGCTATTTGTTGGCTTCTAGAACATGGTTTTCCATCCTATTAGAGGAACTCTGGAAATCAGTATTCAAAGTAAAGAGATGAGTAGGACTCAAACCCATAACCTCTTGGTCATCTATCCAGTGTCTAACCCACTGAGCTATTTGTTGGCTTTTAGAACACGGTTTTCCATCCTATTAGAGGAACTCTGGAAATTAGTATTCAAAGTAAAGAGATGAGTAGGACTCAAACCCATAACCTCTTGGTCATCTACCCAGTGCTCTAACCTAGTGAGCTATTTGTTGGCTTCTAGAACATGGTTTTCCATCCTATTAGAGGAACAACAAACAATGATACAAAAGAAAAAAAAAGAAAAGGAAAAGAAGACTTTTAACAGCATACTTTTCTGTCATTTGTTGTGCTTTCTGTGCTGCTTTTTAAGTTGTTCTTCTGGAAATCAGTTTTCAAAGTAAAGAATTGAGTGGGGTTTGAACCCATAACCTCTGGATCATCTACCCAGAGTTCTAGCCTAGTGAGCCATTTGTTGGCTTCTAGAAGATGGTCTTCCATTGTATTAGAGGAACAACAAACAATGATACAAAAGAAAAAAAAAGAAAAGGAAAAGAAGACTTAACAGCATATTTGTCTGTCGTTTGTTGTGCTGTTGCTTGCCTTGTCTAGATGTTTTAATATTTAGGAACCACAATTTTAGTGTCATTATCCTTATACACATAGTAAAGCACAGTGGTTTACTGGATTAAGAGCCTGCCTATAAAACAGAAGTTTGCAGGTTCAATTCCTAGCCTTGTCAAAATGTCCTCTGATCGTTTTAAATATGGGGGTCTGGGGCCAAATACGTCAATTTGTGGGTCATTGATCTGCCATGTTAGCAGCAGGCCACATGTTCAAAACTTTTCCTAGGTGTCATCAACACCTTTAAAAAAAATACAAATATTTCTTATGGGGCTCCTTGGCACTAATTCTTGTCACATGGGGGTCTGCAAACAAATTGGTATCAATGACATGAACATTTTTTTTTGAGGATCAATCTGACTTTTGAAGGGGCAGTCATAGCTCAATGGATAGAGTGAATGCCTAGTAAGCGGATGGTTACAGGTTCAAGTCTCGGCTCTGGTGGCGTGTCAGAGGCATGCCCTCATCAAAGATTATAAAATGATGAAAATAATAAGATAAAGCACTTGATGGTGACAGACGCATTCCTGGTTCAAATGGACCCTTATAAATCTGTGACTCTGAAAGTGTACAAATGCAACCTGCTCGGGCCTCTGGGATTGTTTTCTCTCTCAACAGTAAACATTGTGGGTCCTTGACATGAACATGTTTGAGGATCACTCTAACTTTTGAAGGGGCAGTCATAGCTCAATGGATAGAGTGAATGCCTCGTAAGCAAAAGGTTACAGGTTCAAGTCTCGGCTTGGCATGTCAATGGCATGTACTCACCAAAGATTATAAAATGATGAAAACAATAAGATAAAGCACTTGATGTTGAAAAAAGTGAGGATTCTGACAGACGCATACCAAGGAAAATAAAGAAGTAATGTTCACAATCTGAGGGGTGTGTCACAAACAGAGGTATTGCACATGTGCTGTACAATCTGTCCTGCACCTACACAAAGGCTCAGTAGATGGCAGCGTGTGACCATTAAATGGTAGTGCCTGCTGGGGAATTGCTCTTGGCTTAAATTAAATGTTCTTATGCCACAAAACAAGTAGGCTTATTTGGTGCCCTAATAGGCACAACTATGTGTTGCACATCCCTGAATGAATATTAGCTCAAAGTTATAGAAATCCATCGGATTCTCATCTACTGCTGTTTTACTGATATTGTGTGTGAATTGAAGTGCTTATAAATAAATGAAATGCAAATTAACAGCATAAGAAATTGTGATTTAGTCTTAAGGCATTAGGTCCCGATACCAGTGTACAATTTCCACATATAATACTGTGTAGTCCTGGCAATTCTCCAGTAGACTACATTGTGCGGTCTGTTGAATTCTTTTGCACCATACATTAGTCTGACTACAAGTATGGCACACAGTACAAGTTCTAAGAGATAAACTTCAAAGTACAGGATTATATAAAAGCATCCCTCGAAGACCAATTATTTTCCACAATTGATTGATTTAAAACTTTATTAGAAGTTTGCATAGGAAAAGGTTGTTTCATGACAGCTGGCACAAGGGGTAAGGCCTCCAAAGAGCCTTGGGCTTGTTTCAATTGGGGTCCATTTTTAAAATAAAACACAGCACTATGCAGAAAATATAAGAAAATCTGCAGCTGTTTAGGCGCTTAGTGGAGAGAACAAAACAAACAAACACACACCTCGAGCACTTTTATCTAGCTCCTCTGCTGGAACACTCCACCATGGCAGCTCCAGTTATACTGCGCATGTGCAATACCCCCGCACATTTTGTGACACGCTACTGGATCTCTTCTCCACCAGTCCCTCCCTAACATTTTACTCTTAGTCATCATAGCTTCGTTTTCATTTAGTTTTCGTCAGCGAAAAAAGGTAGACAAACATTTTCGGTCATAGTTTTAGTCTAAAAAATGAACACTGATCCACACAAAGGAGAGCACACAAGGACACACATTATTATAGGTGCAGTGAGGTTACAAAATCATGGTATAATAATATGTCTTCATGATACAATAAGCATGTCACTCAGTACTCTATAACAGCGTCTCCGCCATATGGGGCGGCTGCCAATTATTGCAGAGATGGCAATGCACACACACACTCACCTTACGCTTGACAAACTTGTCCCAATAGTTGCTGGGGAAAGACCTAAAATGGAAGAGGGGAGACGAAGAGATCTTAAGCAACTCAATTACGTAATGACCTTCTGTGTTTAAGAATGGCCACGCTCTATCAGGCTAGTGCAGGGGTCTTCAACAGGGCCCCCCTAGGGGGTCCAACACATTTTTGTGTTTGTCCTTTTTTATATTAACCACTTGAACCCTAACGTCCATATTCTGAAAACAGCGGATCTACAAGCTCACAACGCCTCGCAGCGCGAGGCGTTGTGAGCTTGTAGATCGGCTTTTTTCGGCAAAGAGCTTTGGCGTAGAGGGGAAAAAAGAGCACACTAATTACAGAGTGAAAGTTTATTAAGCATCGACGGCTCAAATGGTTAAATATCTGAAAACACAAATTGACATCAATCCAAAATACACTGATGATTGTGCTGTCAAACGATGAAACAATATGGAATCTATGAACAGGTTGTGTGGGGGTCCCTGCTTCATCTCTCTATTCAACGCACTGCACACACACACACCGAGCTCCGCCTTCCTCCCTCAGCCCTCTCCTCTCGTTCTCTCCTCTCAGTCTAGCCGGCGCAGATCCATCCTATCAACTTATTATCAACGTTGAATGTTTGGAATAATGTAAACGCAGAGAAATAACTAATAAAGGGCTGTCGTAGTAGCCGCACCAACAACGACCTGCAGACTGGCAGCTCAGCGTCTTGGGGAATGAATGGCTTGGCTTTTGGCTCGTTCTGTTTTGGTTGTAGGCTACGTCATTGTATTCATTCAGACTCAGCCCCGATTTGTGAAAATATTAAACCAGTTTGATATTCTAGTAACAGAATCTGGCTCTCAAGTTGGGGTAAAAATCGAGTCGGAACACTACCTCACATTTAACGATTGAATAACGACCGAATCACGGGAGCGCGCCGCAACTTTATTACGACTGAGAAATCTTTTCAAAGTTGTTAGATGTAGGAGGGCCTTAAGGGGTCCTTGGGCTGAACACGTTGAAGACCCCTGGGCTAGTGTAACGGTGACTCACGGTGTGTTGATGACCAGCCTGTCCCACTGGCCCTTGATGTCGTCCTCAGAGGGCTGCTCTGTGATGTAGAGGCCGTCAAACTCCAGCTTCCTGGCAATGTCCTTCTCCCTCTTGAACACCACCAGAGGAACCTGGAGAGAGGGCCAGATCATTTAGGACCTACAACCCTCTTGAACACCACCAGAGGAACCTGGAGAGAGGGCCAGATCATTTAGGACCTACAACCCTCTTGAACACCACCAGAGGAACCTGGAGAGAGGGCCAGATAATTTAGGACCTACAACTCTCTTGAACACCACCAGAGGAACCTGGAGAGAGGGCCAGATCATTTAGGACCTACAACCCTCTTGAACACCACCAGAGGAACCTGGAGAGAGGGCCAGATCATTTAGGACCTACAACTCTCTTGAACACCACCAGAGGAACCTGACGCCAGCGGGGGAGAAAAGTGCTCACGTTTCACTGGAGTAAAGGTACCAATACTGCAATGTAGAAGTACTCTGTTCAGGCATTGACACTAAGGCTTGCCCACCTGCCCCCAGCAGGTAAATAAAACATCAGGGCAGGTGAAGTTTGGTTTCAGGTTGCCCGACCGGGCAAGTTCTCATTTGAGTGGGGACGCAACTGTCTATAAACACAACACGAGGTATCTGTCTAAACACCTGAACGTGGCCAGCGTGATCTGTCTTCTGGTCTGTGGAATGTAAAATAAGAGCACGGTTTACCTATAATGTGCTGTTTTTACTGTTGCTACACTTAAAAATATAAAATAACAAGTGTGAAACCATAGACATATTTAATCATAGCTAAAGTATTTGGTATTTTGGACTTGGAGGTATTTTGCCATTTTTTCAGAAAGTAAAGAAATAAGTGTTAAATTGAACGGTAATTAAAATCTTTACCCATCATTTTATAATGGGCGATTTACTTTTCAGGCAAGTGGGCATGACCTTTGGGCAAGTAGAACATGACCTGTACTTGCCCGATGGGCAAGTGCCTCTGAGACCTTAGTGTCAACCCCTGCTGTTACAAGTTAAAGTCCGCAATTCAAAATGTACTTGAGTAAAAGTATGAAAGTATTGGCATCAAAATATATTTTAAGTACCAAAAGTAAAAGTACAAATTGTTTGAGACAAGTTGTAAGCTTGCAGATCATCTTTGTATATTCAAGTGATTTGTCATAGCCCTGTGCGATGTCACTTTCTATGCTTTATATGTAATTAGTTATTTAGATAGACCCACGGAAGCCACGATCGTGTCCAAGATGTTTTCTTTCAGACGGAAAAGAAAAAATGTTAACGCGGCCGTCCGTCGCTTAGATACGGGCCGTTGGCCCGCATTTCTCGCCGATCAATGTGATTTGGAGAAAGATTCCGAGATAAAGCCATTTTAGTGCAGAGCGATGCATACAGTAGAAGCCAACGGAGATTATTCCCTTCCTGATGATGTCATCACCGAAAGGATCAGTTTTCTTTCACCTGCGGGTCCCAATGACCCAACGCTAGTGTTATTTAATTACCAGGCCTAAAAGCCAAACAGAAATGTCATTTTCATTCATGCTCCATTTTTTCAACGACAGAAAAAAATTCTGGGCCCTGGGTACAAGGATTCACTTCAATTATTGTGTGCTTTAACTATTGTAAATAGCAGATATACAAGCTCACAGTGCAGCACTATTTTTGAATAAACGTGAACGTTTGTGCAAGTCTTTGAACATTTCAAATCCTTCTAAGGTTTTTGAAAAAAACTATTTTTCTATGTCAGTGGTGCTCAAACCTTTTCATGTCAAGGACCCCCAAAATGATATGTATTTGGCCGCGGACCCCCATCTCAAAATATTTAGTTCCAGGGACCCCGCCAGAAGCAAAATTTGAGTTACAAATGTTTGCTTAAAAAAACACATATATTCAAAGATTTGCACACATTTTCACGACTTTTCAAAAATAGCAGATCTACAAGCTCGTAGCGTGGCACTCGGTGTGTGGCACTCGGTGCCAAATCTGCTATTTTTCAATAGTTAAAGCCATCAAATAATTAAGGCCCCCCTCCACATTGGGCCCTAGTAACTTAAGCCTCTATCAGAGTCCAGGGTGAAGAGCTATTCAACGCAAATTTTAGGTGATAAGCTATCCACCTAAAGTGAGAAAACAAGTGGAGGCCATCATAGTCAGTCACGGTGAAGTCCTAACACTGTGACTGACTGGTCTAGATCGACCAATCAGTGAACGGGGTGATGGGCCGATCTGTCTGATAGTAAAAACAGAGAGATGAGTCGGGGTTCGCGGTGGATAGCTCTTCACCGCGAGTAATGGCGTAATGTTGTAGTTTTATGACTTAAAAAGACTACACCGCCTACTATGATAGGGGCTTAAGTCCCACTTTCCCCCTGCCTGTGACGCCCCCTGGTCATGTGTGTTCTCCAACTGATCCAAAATGCAGCGGCACGACTGGTCTTCAACCAGCCTAAGTTCTCACATGTCTCCCCTTCTCCGCAGCCTCCACTGGCTTCCGGTTGCGGCCCGCACTGAATACAAAACTCTGATGCTGACCTTCAAAGCAGCCAAAGGTATGGCTCCTCCATACCTCCAAAACCTGATCAACCCCTACACCCCCACCCGTGCACTTAGATCAACCAACACAGGGATGTTGACAGAACCCTCGCTAAAAACCCCAGGGCAAAAATCCACTCGTCCGAGACAGTTTGCCCTCCTGGCCCCCAAGTTGTGGAATAAACTCCCTGTCGCACTTAACAACGGACTCACTCGCTAGCTTTCGCCGAGGACTGAAGACTCACCTTTTCAGACTCCACCTAAACCCTTAGCACTACTGGAAAAATCAATGACCATACATGAAGCTAGTTAGCATTTGTTTTTAGGTTTTTAGAAACCTTTTTTTTACGGATTATATATATATATATATATATTTTTTTTTCTAGATATATATTCATTCACATTTATTATATTGTTATATGTACTGACACTTAATCTTGTTTATTATTGTGATGTTTATTTGCTTATTGTAAGTCGCTTTGGATTAAAAGCGTCTGCTAAATGCCTAAACTGTAAACTGTTCCTACCTTCAGTAGGTAGTAGCCCACCAGACAGAGACTATGTGTGTTCCTACCTTCAGTAGGTAGTAGCCCACCAGACAGAGAGACTATGTGTGTTCTTACCTTCAGTAGGTAGTAGCCCACCAGACAGAGAGACTATGTGTGTTCTTACCTTCAGTAGGTAGTAGCCCACCAGACAGAGAGACTATGTGTGTTCCTACCTTCAGTAGGTAGTAGCCCACCAGACAGAGAGACTATGTGTGTTCCTACCTTCAGTAGGTAGTAGCCCACCAGACAGAGAGACTATGTGTGTTCTTACCTTCAGTAGGTAGTAGCCCACCAGACAGAGTAAGGAGACTATGTGTGTTCCTACCTTCAGTAGGTAGTAGCCCACCAGACAGAGAGACTATGTGTGTTCCTACCTTCAGTAGGTAGTAGCCCACCAGACAGAGAGACTATGTGTGTTCTTACCTTCAGTAGGTAGTAGCCCACCAGACAGAGAGACTATGTGTGTTCTTACCTTCAGTAGGTAGTAGCCCACCAGACAGAGAGACTATGTGTGTTCCTACCTTCAGTAGGTAGTAGCCCACCAGACAGAGAGACTATGTGTGTTCTTACCTTCAGTAGGTAGTAGCCCACCAGACAGAGAGACTATGTGTGTTCTTACCTTCAGTAGGTAGTAGCCCACCAGACAGAGAGACTATGTGTGTTCCTACCTTCAGTAGGTAGTAGCCCACCAGACAGAGAGACTATGTGTGTTCCTACCTTCAGTAGGTAGTAGCCCACCAGACAGAGAGACTATGTGTGTTCTTACCTTCAGTAGGTAGTAGCCCACCAGACAGAGAGACTATGTGTGTTCTTACCTTCAGTAGGTAGTAGCCCACCAGACAGAGAGACTATGTGTGTTCCTACCTTCAGTAGGTAGTAGCCCACCAGACAGAGAGACTATGTGTGTTCTTACCTTCAGTAGGTAGTAGCCCACCAGACAGAGTAAGGAGACTATGTGTGTTCCTACCTTCAGTAGGTAGTAGCCCACCAGACAGAGAGACTATGTGTGTTCTTACCTTCAGTAGGTAGTAGCCCACCAGACAGAGAGACTATGTGTGTTCCTACCTTCAGTAGGTAGTAGCCCACCAGACAGAGCAAGGAGACTATGTGTGTTCCTACCTTCAGTAGGTAGTAGCCCACCAGACAGAGAGACTATGTGTGTTCTTACCTTCAGTAGGTAGTAGCCCACCAGACAGAGTAAGGAGACTATGTGTGTTCCTACCTTCAGTAGGTAGTAGCCCACCAGACAGAGAGACTATGTGTGTTCTTACCTTCAGTAGGTAGTAGCCCACCAGACAGAGAGACTATGTGTGTTCTTACCTTCAGTAGGTAGTAGCCCACCAGACAGAGAGACTATGTGTGTTCTTACCTTCAGTAGGTAGTAGCCCACCAGACAGAGAGACTATGTGTGTTCTTACCTTCAGTAGGTAGTAGCCCACCAGACAGAGAGACTATGTGTGTTCTTACCTTCAGTAGGTAGTAGCCCACCAGACAGAGAGACTATGTGTGTTCCTACCTTCAGTAGGTAGTAGCCCACCAGACAGAGAGACTATGTGTGTTCCTACCTTCAGTAGGTAGTAGCCCACCAGACAGAGAGACTATGTGTGTTCTTACCTTCAGTAGGTAGTAGCCCACCAGACAGAGAGACTATGTGTGTTCTTACCTTCAGTAGGTAGTAGCCCACCAGACAGAGAGACTATGTGTGTTCCTACCTTCAGTAGGTAGTAGCCCACCAGACAGAGAGACTATGTGTGTTCTTACCTTCAGTAGGTAGTAGCCCACCAGACAGAGTAAGGAGACTATGTGTGTTCCTACCTTCAGTAGGTAGTAGCCCACCAGACAGAGAGACTATGTGTGTTCTTACCTTCAGTAGGTAGTAGCCCACCAGACAGAGAGACTATGTGTGTTCATACCTTCAGTAGGTAGTAGCCCACCAGACAGAGAGACTATGTGTGTTCTTACCTTCAGTAGGTAGTAGCCCACCAGACAGAGAGACTATGTGTGTTCCTACCTTCAGTAGGTAGTAGCCCACCAGACAGAGCAAGGAGACTATGTGTGTTCCTACCTTCAGTAGGTAGTAGCCCACCAGACAGAGCAAGGAGACTATGTGTGTTCTTACCTTCAGTAGGTAGTAGCCCACCAGACAGAGTAAGGAGGTCCTGTGTGTTCCTACCTTCAGTAGGGTTGGTGTCCCCCAGGGATCAATAGTAGGACCAATTCTGTTTTCTCTGTTCATAAACGACCTACCTGATGTATGTAAAGATGTACATATCCAGATGTACGCAGATGATGCGGTTATACTGACTCATGGAAAGAGCTATGCAGAGGTGTCAACGGTTTTAACTTCTGTTCTGACCAGCGTTCAGGACTGGCTTACAGACTCATGCCTGCTCCTGAATGCAAAAAAGACGGTCTGCATGGCTTTTTCCAAAAGACCAGTTGTGATGGAGTCATCAAATGTGTTTCTGGGTGGAGAGGAACTTGAACTTGTGTCAGAGTTCAAGTACCTCGGGGTCATGTTAGACTCAACCCTAACCTTTAAAAAACATGTAAAAAAGGTTACAAACACAATCAAGTTCAACCTTCAGAACTTTAAACAAATCAGACCTTTTTTGGCAGTTAGTGCTGCTAAATCTTATCTCCAATGCATGATCCAATCACACATTGAGTACTGTTTCACAAACTGGTCTTGCACAGGTATAACGATTCTCAAACCCATTGAACAGCTATATAAGAGTGCGCTTAAGGTATTCGATAGGAAACCCCGCTCATATCACCATTGTAATATTCTTCAGAGGTACCGTTTTTTGAGTTTCGCTAATTTTAAGGTATTTAAACAGGTCAGTATCATATATAAGACCCTAAATGGTCTATGCCCACCTCCCCTAAAGGAATTCATAAAAAGGAAGCCCGATAGAGGACTCAATACTAGAGCAATCACTAGAGGGGATTGCGAAGTACCGTACCGGGTAACCGCTTTTGGAAAAAACACCCTTTCAGTGCAGGGATGTTCAATCTGGAATGACCTACCTCTAACAATAAGAGACTGTTTGTCATTTCCATCCTTCAAGTTCAATCTAAAAAAATGGTTAGTTGACAATCAAACCTGTGACCATGTATAGTTTTAAGAGTACAGCTCATGTCATGTACGTATATTTTTAACTTTTCTTTTCTAATGTAGGGTACTGTTAGTAATATGTGTTGTTTTGTTGTTTTCTCTTGGTTGAGGAAAAATAGTATTTGTATGTATGTTCTTAGGCGCCCTCTCCTAATGTAGGGTTACTGTTTGTTGGTATGTATTGTTTTGTCTTCATGTGGGGACTACGGATGAAATTTAGCATTCTTGCTAATTCCGGCTTATTTACATTGCTTTCATGTAGTGTTCATTAATATGCATTGTCCCGTCTAAATAAACAAATAAAGTAAAGTAAAGTAAAGTAAAGGTAGTAGCCCACCAGACAGAGAGACTATGTGTGTTCCTACCTTCAGTAGGTAGTAGCCCACCAGACAGAGCAAGGAGATGATGGTGTGGCTTATGGCCAGGAAGCGCAGAGCTGGTTTCATGTAACCAGAGCTCTCCTGCAGGACGAACTCGTCCATGTCGAACAGAGTGTTCTCGGCGTCCGTTTCGTCGGCGATGGTCCAAGGGTCGTCCACGATGTGGATCTCCTCGTACAAATCCTCCTCCTCCTCAACCTCCGTGACCTGCCGAAAAGAAAAAAAAACACACGTTTAACCTTCATTGAACCACTTAAAACTGCATCTTCTTCGTTTGACCGGGTTACCCAGGGACCTGTAGAAGATTGGCCGATCTGCAAATCAGATATTTTCTGCCAACTACTATGTGTTTTAAAGCGAGCGTGAAGAACAGTGTTCTATGTTTTGTTTTTTTTTGTTTTTTTTAGGTTTAGTGAAAAACTTTCTGAATTCTGGCAGTGGCAGAGTACACTATGTTTTATCTCTGGGAGTTAAAAGAGTTAAACTAACTACCAACTGAAATGGATGTATTATTTTCGCTGTCCGATTGTAGCGTTTATGCTGATTCTTTAGATATTCCTTCTGAGCACGTTTTAGGTCATATTTAATCAAAGAGCTTCAAAAGTCACCAATTACAGTTTGGATTGTTAATAGAGCATCGCAGTGAGGTGTCGGAAGTCCATTTTCCATTCATTTTCACCATAGGGTTTTTCATTATCAGCCACAAAGTCGTAGCAATTCAATGTACACTCACCTCTAGGCTGGTGGTTGTAAAATGGTTCTATATGCTCCTGTAGAACCCCCGAGTATGTATGCAATCAATCTAGTTTTAGTAAAAACACGTTTTAATCAAGATCGCACGGAGAAGAACTGCATTTCCCATACTGCTAAACATGTACATCCCCTGAAATCGACGTCTGTGATTGGTCTAGCAGCTTCTTCTTCTTTCACATATCTTGCGGTTACGGCGGAAGTAGCTACTGCCCCCTGTCTTCCCGGCGGATTATTGCACTTCAGCAGAACTCCGTGAGCGATCGTCTTTCTTTTACAAATATGATGCACTATGTTAAGGATGACGATAAGAGCGTCCACAGAGATGACAATCTCTACATTTCAGGCCATATGCTGGCCTGGATAACTAAACCGAGCGTGATTTAAGGGCTATATTTCAGGAAACAAGTGTCATTCGCAATGCATTCTGGGAGTGTAGTTTCCGCAATTTAAAAAAACAATGATGTACACAGTCTTGTACCCTGCCCTTTTTTTCAGCTTTCTAATTAATCTTTGCATTCAAAAAAATGTGAATATTGACATGATTCCTCTCCAGCCGAGGTGGCTTTGTCCAAGGCTTAAAAACGTTTAAATAAATACTTTATGAAATGTCTATGGAAGAAATGAATGGGGAAAACGCTTCCGACACCAGAGTGAGGACGGGGTGGGGCTTCAACTGCGATGCTCTATATGAATATGTGTATTTGCCCACAGCAAACTGAAGTGTACCGTGTGGTCTTTTACGTATTTGCATGGTTCAGTTGTTGGACAGTGTATTTCCCCCTTTCCCACAAATAAAAAAAGGAGTGGCAAAAGTATGTATATGAATTATTTGGTGTTATTAATCCTAAGCATAAGCTTGATTTTAATATGACAGATGAATGAATAGTGGGCTGTGGAATTAATCAAACAAAATATTCTTCAAACAGAAGAATATTTGGGTCCATTTGACTCCATTTGTGGGGAGACCTTGAAATGTAAAACGTTTGAGAACCATTGGTCTGCAGAACAGCAGTTTGTTGTGGTTACCTTGTAGAAGAGAAGAATGAAGTTGATTGCGAAGCAGATGAACAGAGCCAGGAAACGAAGGTTGTAGAAATTACGAGCCAAGGAGTTCTGCAAACACGAGCACAGTGACGGCCAGATGATCACTTGGTGTATTTATTTTTTTATTTTTTTTCAGATTTACATCTATGAACAAATTAAAATAGAAAGAGAGACATACCACCATCTTGCTGACGACCGCTTGCAGGAATGCAACGATGTAGGACATGATGGTTGGTGACGGCTCCTCCGCAGGCACAGCCTCAGACTTTGGTTTCTCCTCCGCCGGCGGTTCCTTGGGCTCCTCCTCCTTCGACTTGTCCTCCTTCTCCTGGTGCTCCGTGCTTTAGGAGGAAAGGAGGAGATTACATCCTGGTCCATTTTGTGCGAGGCTAAATTATTTTTTACAGAGGTGATATCCACTCAAGCCCAGTTGCTGGACAAACGGCAATACATAAAAGAATAGAGTCCGCAAAACACTGGTGAATACTCACCTCCGTTTATTGCTTCAACGTTTGGATCCGTTTGGATCTTTTTCAGGAATAAAATCATAAAATAATTGTATTCCTGAAGAAGATCCAAACAGATTGAAACGTTGAAGCAATTAAACGGAGCTGAGTATTCACCAGTGTTGCAGACTCTATTCTTTCCTAAATTATTTTTACACCTCAGTAATTTTCACTCACTCTGCTTTCTCTGGTTCGGCCTCTTCTTTCTTGGCAGCAGCAGCAGCAGCAGCTTTCTGTGTGTGTGTGTGTGTGGGGGGGTTGGGGAGAGCATGAGAAAAACGTGTGTGTTGTGAGGAATGGAAGATGTCAGAACGTCACAGGTCATACAAATCTTAAAATACCGACCTTTTTTTGCTCAGCAGGGGTTTCGCTTAACTCGGAGACGTCGCCCAGTCCGGCCTCTGATGCATGTTTCCCTTCCTTCTTGACGGGATTCAACAGGTCAAGCAGCACGTCCGTATCCGCCTTGTCACCCGGGGGTGCCATGGCCATGTCCATGCCTCCAGCACACTCAATAGAATCCCTTTTCTCCATCTCCATCACATCGCCGTGGATGCCGAACTGCGTGGGGTCAGGCATGTTGCCCAGGATGTCGGTCACCTTGATGTTCTTGGCGCCCTCGACCAGCCCCCCGCCGAACATGGACGACCAGATGATGTGGAAGAAGCCGAAGATCAAGCCATAGATTCCCTTGAAGAAGCCTGTGAAGAGCATCCAGAAGAAGGAAAAGAAGCCCACAATCATCTCCTTGTAGCTCAACTTCTTAAACTTCTTGTAGCGTTTGCGCATGCTGCCGAGGGACAGAGCGTGGCGGACTTCCAAGAACTTTGCCTTGACGGAGCGGCAGGCGTTGGTGAAGGCAGAGGCGGCCTCCTCCTCAGCTCCACCCAGCTCGTCCAGGAAGCTGTGCATGCCCTCCTCCTCCTCCTCCTCCTCTGGTTTCTCAGGAACGTCCGGCTCGGAGATCTGCGACGCCAGCTGCATCTCAAAGATGGTGTCCTCGCAGAAGTTGACAAACATCTCCATCTTCTCGCTCTCGCCGCCCTCGTTCACCACGTCGAAGATGAACTGCCGCTTGGACTCCTTGACCTGCGGCTTCTCCCACTGCTCGCGACTCGACTCGCTGATCTCGAAGTACACGCGCTCGATGCGCTTGGCGCTGCCCATGATCTCGATGCGTCCCAAGTAGGGCTCAAAGTAGGTGAGCGTGCTCTCCGCCAACTCCAGGAAAGGGGCGAGGCGGGCGTCGTGAGGCATGTGCTCCGACAGGTTGGTCAGCAACACGGCCACGTTGAAGCCGATTTCTTTGGCGGGCTCGTGGAAGCGCTCCACAAACTCCTGGTAGTTGAAAACGTCGTTCTCGTCGGGTTCCACGCATAAAAGCAGGAAGTCGATCTCTGACTGGGTGTACTGCATCTGGCTCTCCATGGACTTCTGGAACTCCTTCTTGGAGATGAGGCCCTTGTGGTCGGGGTCGTACTCCCTGAAGTTGTCGGAGGTGGTCAGGTCCTTCAGCTTGAGGAACATGTCGAAGAACTTGAGGATCATCTCCACGTTGTTGGACGACTCCACCAGAGTGTCTACCATCTGCTTTCCAATCATTCCATTCACCACGTTGCCTATGGAGAGAATACGCAGGCTTGTGGGGTTGGCTTAAATGTAGCATTTCATACAAAAGCTTTGGCTTAGCGTAGGTTGCTTTGTAATTACTTGCTTTGAACGAGTTCTTTCCTAAACAAGTAATACACCATTACAATGTGACACACCATCAACAATGCACTAATTAATCAATGCTGAAGTGAAAGTGAAGTATATCATAACATATTAAGCAGGTGATTCATAAATTATAAATAAAATATGTATTTTCAATAAGAACTATTATAAGCCAGATATTCCCAGCTAGATAGTGCTGTAAAAATACATATTTTTATAGTTTCATTGATGGCCTCAAGCTTACCCTCCAGTAGTGACAGCATCATGACGATCATGTCCTTCTGCAAATCCATCAGTTCCTTCAACAGCTCAATCTGACTGGAGTCCTGCCAACAGATCACAGAGTATTCACTCAAACGTATTGTCATTGAACATGCAACTAACCTGCGTTCAACCTGAACCTTTTCCATTTACTTTTATTACTATTACTTTTTCTTTCTAAAAGAAAAAACTGTACACCATTTCATAGCCTCTCTTGTCCCTCTTCTTTTTGCCAGACCCATGAAATGGGTAGGCCTACATAAGCAAATGTCTGTCCGGGTTTTCTATATAAAGGGTATATATGATGATGACATGATGATGACATGCCTACAAAAGGCATGATGTCATAAATGATGATGACAGACAGGGGGTTGGCAGAACCGGGGTCTGGCACAACCAGGTTGACCTGGTCTAGTTTATACAAATATGCTAATTTATGAATGATACAAATTCATATTGAAAGTCTTTATGGCATGGCTCTGTAAGAGACTCTGTAAGATCTACAAGCTCACAACGCTTTGAAATATTTGGATATATATGTGGAACATTTGAAAAAACACAAACGTTCTCTTATGCAGGCCCGGGCCCTTCCTTCTTTTCAGATGGGGGTGCGCTGCCAAGTACATATCAATTTTTGGGGTCCTCCATGACATACTGAAGCTGACATACTGTACCTGAGAAAGCTTCATCTGCATGTTGGCGAACACATGTAGGAAGCCCACCACTGCATCCCACAGTCTGCTGTGGGCCAGACTCTGCTGGTTCCCAATACACGGGCCCTGGAGAGAGGAAACCAGACAGGAAATAACGTACACACACAGCAAAGATAGACAATGCATTTGATATGGATTATGTTAGCAGAGTCATAGTTTGAATTGTTAAAAATGTGGACATAAGCCTAGGGGGACCAATTTCAGCCGCTCAAACCGGGACACGAACCACTGTTGCCTAAAACCGGGACCCTCAAAGCAATGCGCACGTTACCGCGCACGCGCGTGTCCATTCTCTAACGTTCGTGCACGCGCACATACACACCGCAGGGTTGCATACATGGCAGTGAGTGATTGACAAACAGCCTCAGCGTTGAATTCAGACACGCAATGAATTTGTTCATGTTTTCTGATTGGTTAGGTGAGCATGTTTTCATGAAAATGTTAAATGTCTTTGCAACCACTGAAAACAGCTACTATTATTTTAATTGTGGTGAAAACCGGGTCAATTTTGTAGTGAATGTTGAAAACCGGGACATATTAGTGTTTTAGAGATATTTGTCGGGACACCGGGACACGCAACTTGAAAACGGGACTGTCCCGGGTAAAACGGGACTGTCCCGGGTAAAACGGGACGTCTGGTCACCCTACATAAGCCCCAGTGCGGACATTTTCATCCATAGTTTCCAGTTTGTATATTTCATTATTGCTGCTGGTGGACATAAAGTATGGCACCCAGGTGTTACCTGAATGTACTCAGTCAGTGAGTTGAAGATCTGCTTGGCCACAGCTAAAGCCTTGGCGAAGTTGACCTGTCCAGTCTCATCGATGACGTCCTTCCCAGAGTAGTACCAGTAGAAGTCACTGATAGACTCCTAAAGAACAGGATCATGTTGGATTTACCAGATTCAAGCAGCAGCCGTCGGGCAGAAACCTTGCAATCTCCATATTTCAACTTTTTATGTATGTCGATTCTTTCTATTGAATATTAAACAGATGAAAAGTTTTGACAAGAGAATAATAAGCACACTGGATCCATTGGACTCTTTTCCATTTCCTGAAAAGTAATGCTTTTGGACACACAAGGTTTCCACCTAGCAGTGATGTTATGTTATACTTAGGAAACCCCAATCCAATGGTAGGACATAAAAGCACTATGGCTGTGTGGAGTAAATAGTGTAAAAGAAAAGAGCTTCTACCACTTTTTCGAGTCACGTGTTCAAATACTGGATTCTGATTGGCTAAATTCCGGAGGTTATGAGAGGACAACTGCCGCAAGGTTGTGAGGACTTGTCCGAGATCAATGCGCCTCAGTGTACATCCGGGGACTTCAGGAGGTAGTCGGAACACCTTTCCCCCAACCAACAAATGAAGGTCGCAGCGGTCCTATGTTTACTAACGTGCGTACTATCGTCGCCGATTTATTTGGATCCAATGCAATCCGCCAACTTTAAAGCCCCTTTTCTCTGAACCTATGCCTTTCTGGAAGCGAACAGCCTCTATTTACGGCCGGAACGGTGCTTTTAACTGACGTTAGCTTAGCTGTAAGCTAGACGCATGGATTAGTATGGAGTTGGCGCCATCTGTTGGTGAGTAGAAGATGTTGTTTGTGGAACTATCTGCTGTCTCGCGGAAGTTTTATAGGCAATAATGATTGTAACTTAAGATCCTTGCAAGTTACAACTATGTGTTTTCTTTCATGTATACGGGAAAAAGTGGTAGAAAAGCTATTTACCACTCGGGGTCGGACATTATGCTCTCATAATGTCCTGAGTGAGGGTGTTATCGGACTCGGCTGCGCCTCGTCCGATAACACCCTCACTGCGGACATTATGAGAGCATAATGTCCTCTCACTCGGGGTAAATTGCTTACTTAATCATTTAAGTCCTATACTGTATATTTTTATCTACGATCAATAGAAAACTGGCTGTTTTGTCTAGTTATTTATATTTATATACAGTATACAGATATAATTGCCTATAATATAAGCAGGCTACCTAATGTACAATGATTAACCATGTGTAGGTGTGAGCTTGCATGCATGTGTGTGCGTGTGTCACCTGAAGGCGGAGTAGATAGTCAACAGTGCTGATAATGATGTTAACCGTTGTTGTATTCCCTGTTTGAGTTCTCAGGAAGTTCTGGAAATCTAACATGAACATTAGAGAGACTCTTAGTAATTATGGATGCCCAAGCGTGAAATGCCAAATAAAGCCCCTTTTCCACTGCAAGGTGGAACCAGAACTTTCAGGAATCTGAACTTATTTTTTTGGTTCTGGTTTTGTTTCCATTGTGTACGGCCCGGTTCCAGACCAGGTTCCTGGAACCTTTTTTAGGTCCTGCTCCTGAGGCAGAACTAAACTGTTCTGGGAACCTATGGGCGGGGCCAGCAGCGCTGCTGCTGTTTTTTGGGGACCTTCCCGGTTAGGTCTGGTTATATGGAAACATAAGCAGAACTTGGTCCCGGAACTTCACAGGTTCTTGAAAGTTCTTGGTTCTAGAAAGTTCTAGTTCTGTGTCGGCCCTACAGTGGAAATGCGGCACAGCTCCTTTCATGAGTTGTGTGTGGATTTCAGGGTATTTTCAAAATTGTTCTCACCTCCGTTGTGCCCCTCACAGAGAAGTTGCAAAAAACGGAAAAGGTCCTTGGTAAACTCGTCGTTCTGCAACACCTTGGTGCCTTGGGAGACGGAAGACAACAGTGTGAACGCAGCTCTTTCATTCCAACACGTTCAATCGCTATCATAACATGGTGTAAAATAAGACATGAAACTCCACCCGTCTGAGACGCGCAGCACAGTCGGAGGGGTTTCATGTTCTCATTTTAGATGTCCACTGGGCCTTTAGATTTGCAGCTTCGAAATCTGAATCCAAAATGCTGATAGTAAGAAAATGCTCTTGATATTAATCGAGTGAATACACCAGGACATTTCAATAAGCTGGGGTTAGCCTGGTAACTTTCACATGTAGCAGAATGTTGCCCTTTACGAGGAGAAAACAATGGGGTGGATCGTTTCAGAAAGGCATGATTCCACTACCCGCTTTGATGCCAAACGGTAGGTAGTCCATTCAGTAGGGCTACACCATGTGAAAGTTAGACGTGTCTACGCTCTATGGGAAAACCAGCTTTCTGAAATAGACCCCCCCAAGTCAAGCAAAAAAAGCTTTGCTTATAAGGGGCTGTGTACACCGAGGCGTTTCTTTCCTGAATGCAGTGTGCTGTATATGTTCAATCGTTCTCAATGGGAGCGCTGCAGTGTGACCAGGCGTTAAAGGACAACTCCTCCCTAAATCACTTCTAGGCTAATTTTCCTACTTATATTGATCCCAAAAGACTGTCTCCCATGGACAGTCTTTTGGGAGACAGTCTATTAGGCAGAAATTCCCCTGTTATCCAGTTTCCCCAGCAGAACCCAGCAGCCTTTATAGCATAGCGATAGGCTTATAGGCTCCACTCTATGCTATCAGAGTTGCTGGGTTCTGCTGGCGAAACTGGACAAAAGGAGCATTTCTGCCTAATAGACTCCATGGACAGTCTTTTTGGATCAATATAAGTAGGAAAATGTTGTCCTTTAAGCATCTATCCTGCGCTCCACGTTCATGTAGTATGGAGTTTTTTTATCAGTTCGTTTTGAACTGAAATATTTTCAACTCTGGCCGTTTGGATGACAGCACATTGCGTTTTCAGCTGGGGAAAAAAACGGTTTGGTGGACACACGGCCTAAGCTGTAAAAACCTTTGGTCCAAATATTTGTGGAGAGATGATGTTTTTGTGAGCCCATGTGTTTTGGTTGGAGTAACAAGATTTGCATTAGTAATGTTAACATGAAAACGGTTACCACATGGACAGGTAATGGATTGTGGAGAATCCATTTATCCACTCTTTAGCTACACTCTAAACAGTCACCATGCATCTTAGGTCCCTGCACAACAGAGTCGATCGTTAATGCATTTATAGTTAATGCATTTAGGATAGGATAGTAGGTGGGGTAGTTGAGAGGCAAGAGCTATATTGAATAAAGCATGGAAGAGAGTGGGCCACAGATGATGGTGGACACATTCAGGGTGGGAGCATGAGGATGATCTAAAGCACAGATTTGCTATTTACCCCGCTCAGTTCGGCCTGCCATCGATGAGTTTTTTAAATGACCGGGAAGGAGACAAACGAACAATAGACGCAGACATAAGCAAAAAGAGAGTCATTGAATTACAACATGAAAGATATGGAAGACATCGGGTGAAAGGAGGACAACATCATGCAGTTAAGGAAAACAATCGTTTTGGGGGAAAAGAGGGTGGGTGGTAATATTATAAAATGCTGCTCTGAGCTTTATGTTATGATGTATTTTAGCAGCATGTGATGAGTTCAGAGATGTGAGATCAATAGGGTCAAAGGGCCAATCTAACTCTAACCTAACCGTAATAAGAGAGACACAGAATATCAGTCAGTGAATTGTTAAAGACAGCACTCAGTGGAAATGTATAGCAACAGATAGAATGAAAAGACAAGACATTTTATGGTGCGTGCATGTATGTGTGTGTTGTGTGTTTGTGTGTGTGTGTGTGTGTGTGTGTGTGTGTGTGTGTGTGTGTGTGTGTGTGTGTGTGTGTGTGTGTGTGTCTGTGTGTGGCTGGGGGGGGGGGGGGGGGGGGAGCTGTAACATAACCTCTGCACAGGTAACGTAAACTCTGCTTTGATTGATTATTAGACAAGTACAGTCAAAAGTTACACTTAGGGATCTATTTTGAGTACCAGCTCTTAAACTTAAAGGCCTGTCCATACTGTCTCCGACCACCAAACTTTTTGTCAGAAAGATCCGGTTCAACTACAAAATGACGACACTCGCATCTTCTGAAAAGCATTAACCCGAATTAGAGTTCGGAAAGCTGCACGTCAGAAAGTCGGAACTCTCTGACGAAAAGTTTGGTGGTGGCTTTAAGGCCTTTAAGTTAAGGCATAAGAGCTGGTACTTAAGACAATCAAAATAGAGCCCTTAGTATAAAGGGATTTACTCCAAAAAGGTCCTTGCGGTCTTGTTTCCATTGGGGTCCTTGGTAGCATCATCAAAAACAATCAATAACATCACAAGTATGAAAACACTATATGTACAGGGTAGAAAAAAGGGTGGGGGTAAAGTAAGGGGAAGGGGATCACTTTTCGCCACTACCTCCACCTCTGGCCTCATGAAAGGTACTTCAAGTACTGACAGAAACCAATCAAAGACTCCTGCTCTGTGAAACAGGATACAATTATGCTCTGGGATTACAGGTTGTTTGAAAAGCGCAAATGCTTCTCTTGTGTCCACATTTTCCCTCGACAACAATGACATAATTAGGTAACACTTTCTATGAAGCCCACATGTATAATGCATCATGAGGGCATTCGTAATGAGTTGTGTGTATAGGTAATCATAATGTATTACAAGCAGTCAGTCAAGAGTGCATTATAATGCACTATGAGTGTCCTCATAATGCTTTAGATGTGGGGTTCATAAGTATTCAAGAGCATCCATAGAACACTTGGACTTAGGTAATTGGAATTCATTATAATGTTGTATGACAGTTGATATAGCGCATCATAAAGCATTATGTGTGTTAATGAGTGTAGTTATGAAGCATTATGAATGCATTATAATGCATTATGAATGCCCTCATAATGCATTATAAATGTGGGCTTCATAGAAAGTGTTACCCATAATTATTATTCAATTGTTACTGTGGCAGTAATACTGATGTACTGCCACAGGCACTGAATTCCAAGACTAAAGGATAAGACGACGTTAGATACTAAAATAAGGATGAATCCATCTTCACTTACTTGCGCCATCTTCTGTAACCATACCCAATCCCTCTGCTTTGTTCTGCCTCTCAAATGCATTCAGGTCCAAGACACTGTAAAATAGACATGTCAAATATATGAGCTGTGTGTGTGTGTGTTTGTGTGTGTGTGTGTGTGTGTGTGTGTGTGTGTGTGTGTGTGTGTGTGTGTGTGTGTGTGTGTGTGTGTGTGTGTGTGTGTGTGTGTGTGTGTGTGTGTGTGTGTGTGTGTGTGTGTGTGTTCACAGTACCTGCAGGACTGCATCAGCCCTGACAGACTCTTGAAGAAGCCTGCGTCTCTTTTCTCTTTGAGGTAATCAAGCATTTTCTGCAATGCGGAGAACAAGGACAATCATTAAACAAATGTGCACCAGTCAAAATGGCTGCATTAAACATAATCCGTTACAGTACATGCATTGTCCAGTTTACAATGCCTAATTTGACCACTATGTGCACACAAACATGGGCTTTCGTCTACATGTGTTTGTCCGCCAAAGCAACCAGATTGTTGTTGCATTCACAGGGTTTCTTAAGTGAACAACAGATGATAGAGCTTTGATGATTCAGTTGTCAAAGCAACACCTCAGTAAACAAGAAACACAGATAGAGTACAGGTTAACCACTACAACCTTAGCATACCTATTCTGGGGGGAACATTTGCCAAAAAATAACCATAACATATCATAACACGTCGCAACGTGGCGTGTTGTGAGCTTGCCTTTTGTGTACAGGGGAAAAAGAGAGGACAAAGTGCAGAACCATCTCAGGTCCAGTTTATTAAGTATGGAGGGTTTAAGTGGTTGAGAGTAAGAGATATACTACAGCCCAAGTAGAAGCTGTGACTCTGACCTGCTGAACTTGCACGTTGCCTCCATTCAGGATGGAGATGCCCAGTTTGAGGGTGCAGGTCACCATGGGACCCAGGTGACCTGGGAGAACATACAGTAAGAGGATGAAGGTTGGTCATAAGAGAAGGGCATGCAAGTAAAAGAAAATAGAAAAAGAATAGGCATACACAGAACACAGTACATGGCAGCATGTCAAACTGAACTCTATTTAAAGAGAGAGAGACACACACACACACACACACACACACACACACACACACACACACACACACACACACACACACACACACACACACACACACACACACACACACACACACACACACACTCACTCACTCACACACACACACACACTCACAGAGTGAGTGTGTGTAAGTGTGTGAGTGATCCTTCTACTACAGTATGTACTAAATTGAGCATACATTTTGAATCATCACCTATCAAAATTGTGTGTGATTTGTTAACATTAGGGGTGTAACGATACATTTTAACAGCGATACGGTACGCATCACAATACATGGTTAACGATACGATACATGGACAATATAGTAACTATTTAGCAAAGAAATGAAATCTGTGTAAAACGTGTAAAAAATCTATTATGGAAGTAAACGCTGTGATTATCTTGCAAATACATGGACATTATATTTCAATACATTATGGACAACCCCACCTTGACATGAACACAGAGATTACACACATTTATCGATAGATCAAGAGTAGCGATATGGAATGGAAAGGTAATTGGCCTCTTTTTCATTTTCCTTCTTAAAATTGCCAAATACAAGGCACAAATACTTAGTTTCCATACAATCAATTATTTGCATTGCAAAACGATTCGATACCGATTACCGCATTTTAAAACATTACGATACGATACAAAGCCAAAACGGTATGATATTTTGCTTTTGCAAACGATATAGATCATTGCAAATTAAAATACATTTTTCGATTCAGTTACTATATTATTAAACCCCTAGTTACCATGTGTGCATGCATGTTAGTTAAATGGGTCCATTTGTATGTGTAGAACATCCCAGCCAAAACCATTATAACCGTCACCTTTACTGGCACTGATCATCTGCAGTACCATCTCAGCTGCCCCGCGGGCATGCAACCTCGCCTGCTGATACAGGATCTTCTGCTTCTCCATCTCTTTTTCCTGAGGGAAAACACACACACACATGAACACACACGCACATGCATACACAGACACACACACACATGAACACACACACAGGCACATGCATACACATACACAGACACACATACACTCACACACGCGGTCGAGACATGATGATCAACACACACGGATGGGATCTTTGTGTTCTCACATTCAAGGCGACATACTCTCAGTCATAAGTATTCTTTTTCTCATTATTGGCTGCCCGGGGGACCAATTCATCCGTCAGCACCGGAGACAGAAACACTCCATCAGGAGCAGTGGTGCAGTGAGGGAGACAGTCAGTGACCATCAAGGCCGCAATGCCAGGCAGACCTTCAGGCTATTAGTACACCCCCGCCCGTCCCTGTTCCAGAGACCATGTCAGCCTCTGGGCAGACGTACTGTAGCTTGTTGCCTGTTCGACCCTTGGGTCACCCATGCAGTGTACAGTAAGTATGTGTACAAGTGTCTTTGAGCAAGACACTTAACTGGGGCATGCACTCGTCTGAGCATCATATGCTGGGTGAAGCAGTAAAAGCTATTTCCCCTTCCACCAGAAAATACGCCATTTCCCACTCTGAATTTTCTGTCACTAGGGATGGGACGATACGCGATATTATCGTTTATCGTGATAAAAAACACTCAACATAATCGTATCGTGGAGATTTAATTTATCGTGATATCGTCCTCCGTCATGCACTGGGATCAATTCACCTTTTATTTGCCGAGCTGCATATCCGGTACCACTTAAACCCTCTATAATTAGTAAAAGGTACTGAGAGATATACGTACTTGATACAGTCTTTTTTTTCACTCTATCAAATGTCTTTGCCAAAAAAATAGCCAATCTACAAGCTCACTGTAGATCTGCTATTTTTTGGCACATTTCTCGCCCCAGGATAATGGATTTTGATTATCGCGATAATATCGTAAATTGCGATTTCTTTTGTCACAATAATCGTGATATGAAATGTTCATATGGTCCCATCCCTACTCTGCGCCGCTGTCCTCTTCGGAGAAGAACAGTGCTCACCTGAAGTCATCGGTGGCGACTGGCGAGACGTCGTTTTAGTGTTACTTTCAATGTTTTTTGGGGGGTTTTTGTTCGTTTTTTCCTTTTTTTCCAGTAAGGGGATTTTATAAGATATTTGACCGATCTGCAAGGAAATCGTTACCAAGAAATGTCTTCATCAATGTGTTTCTAAAGGTACTAAAAGGTTGAAATTCAACTCCCGGGGGAAACCTCATAAAACAACTGATTTGTGTTTGTGTCCCATTAATTTACTATACAGGAAAAAAATATGCTTTAAGTAGCATGTGAGGGGTCAAACTAGGGGTTTTTCATGATGCTGAATCCATTGCAAGCATTTGTTTTGCACGAAAAACATTCCTTGGGCTAAGATCGGACCCACAAAACGATGGTTTAGTGATGAATCATCACTTTTGACCGTTTTGTGGGGGCCATTTGTCGCCCATGGAATGTTTTTCGTGCAAAACAAATGCTTGCAATGGATTCAGCATCATGAAAAAACCCTAGTTTGACCCCTCACATGCTACTTAAAGCAGATTTTTTTTTTGTATTTTTTCCTGCAAAGTTAATGGGACACAAACACGAATCATTTTTTTATGAGGTTTCCACCGGGAGTTGAATTTCAACCTTTTAGTACATTATTACACACCTTTAGAAACACATTGATGAAGAAATTTCTTGGTAACGATTTACTTCGCAGATTTTCTTATGTTCCCCTTATAAGGTTATACAACATGTCTGTGTCCTGACTGTCCTCCCTGAAAGCGTGGGATTAAAAGCCAGAGCGAAGCAGCGAGTGGCAAATTGTATTTTTCGATGTTGCTGCACCTGACACCCACCGTAGCTATTGTTGTCAGGTGCAATATATATGGAAAACAAACGCACCTCAAATGTCTTCTCTTTCCCTTCCTCCTCTTCTTCCTCTTCATCCTCTGCACAACTCTGAGGACACAGAACGTTACAGGACATTACAAGGTCAATGCGATGTTGAATAAGAGTGTGTCAGACAGTGTTGTTTTTGACAGCAAATTTTGATTTAGTTTTAGTCATAGTCTTTTGAATAAAATGTATTTTAGTTTTAGTCATCATTTAGTCACCTGAAAAGTTTTAGATTTAGTCTAATTTTAGTCGACTAAATATCATAAGATTTTAGGCGACTAAATCTACAGTTGATTTAGTCAACTAAAATGTATTTTGGCAGGCCTTGATGGCATCGTAATGAGTGATTTTACTCTTGGTTTTGTGCTGAAAATATGTGTGGTGAAAATAGCAGATCTACAAGCTCACAACGCGTCGCGTTGCGACGCGTTGTGAGCTTGTAGATCTGCTATTTTCAGCACGCAACACCTGAGAGCAACCAAACATAAAATTACTCTCTTCTCCTAACGTTTTAGTCTAGTTTTTATTTTGTTGACGAAATTGTCAATATATTTAGTCTTAGTTTTAGTCATCACAGCTTAGTTTTTATTTCGTTTTTATTTAGGTTTCGTCAGTGAAAAAAACGCAGTCGACAAACATTTTTCGTCATAGTTTTAGTCGACGAAATCAACACTGGTGTCAGACATAAAGCATCTGAGAGCACATTTTGATGTGATCGGAAGAACTCCTTACCTTTGCCATCATGTCTGCATATGCAATATATAAAGGATCTATCTCCAAGGAACTGAGAAGAAGCAAATACATCAAGGAATTAGAATTAAGTACATGCGTCATTATTTATTAAAAAGGAATACCAAAAACCTATTACTATAATAGATATAGTATTACTTAAGACAAAGTCAAAGTGATATAATGCATTACTTTCATAATCTCTGTTATTCATAGCTTGCAAATAAATTCATGTACACTAATGATGACTGTGGGGGGAAAAAATATTCAAATCAATAGGTTACACACCCTGCAGGGGGCACTGCAGCTTGCAGATCGGCTATTTCCACTACTTCCTAATTATTATTATATTTTTAATTAATGGGATTTGTTTTAAAAACGAATTGTGTTGTTTCTAAAAGAATATAGATTTTTTTGGGGGAAGGGGGAAATCGTTTGAAACATTCTTTTTTTTTTTATGTAGGAAAATAAAATGTGATTTCTACTTGAGTCGTGATCCACAAACATTGGACCGTGACCCACACACTCACGATTAAGACATTTTACATGACGATTAATTGTCACTCAAATAATTGCGTTTATCATTTAATTGTGTATTTGTCGATGACAATAACATTTCTGTTTGGCTTTTAGGCTTTGAGGTTGCACATGGCAATCATGACACTTAACTTAAATATACAAAGAAATGACTGACATATTTGACAATGTTATACTTAAAAAGGAACATTGATAGTGGATATAGCCGATCTACAAGCTCACAACGCGTCGCGCTGCGACGCGTTGCTATTTCCACTACTTTTTCAAAGTGTCTGTAACAACATTTCTCAACATGGAAACGATTATGACGATTATGCTAAATAATTGCGATTACCCTCAAACAATTAAGATTAGACGATTATGTAATAACTGTGACAGCCCTAGGCAGGGACGTGCTGGGCCCCTGATTCAGCCCGGGAAAAAGAGTTGCAGAGGCCCTAATTGCGCGCTATAGAGAGAGATCTCTCTCTATAGCGCTGCTGCTACTCAAAGATTTGCCATTTCAGTGACAAGCCAGTGGGCCAATTACATGAGTTATATTTTGTCGTTGTCGGGTGGAAACCTTGTACGTCCAAAACCGTTTGTTTTGTATTTATCATTTTAAAAATGATTTGAACTACAGTAGTGAAAACAGCCGATCTGCTGTTTTCACTACTTTTGTGTGACGGCCTTTTATGATGAAGCAGGGCTTTGCTTTGCGAAAAAAATTACAAATTTGAAACTTGGAGATACAAGGTTTCTGCCCGACAGTGACGATTGACTTTGTTGGCCACCCAGCCCCCAAAATGGAACAAAGGCCGACATTTTATTTTTATTTTTTTCCTAATGGCCGGCCTGGACCGGCCGGGAATGAACCGGCCGTTCGGGAGTTGTCCCGCTTTTCCCAATGGCCAGCACGTCCCTGGCCCAGGTCTCACCTTCTCTCCGTCAGAGCGTTGTGGCTGAAGTGAAGGATGAGCTGATGGAGAGGGTCTGGCTGAGCCTCCGCCACCTCCTCTTCATCCTCCTCTACGATCTTCATGGGGGTTTTCTGAGGGGGGATGATTATCTCTGTCACACACCAACCACAGCCACCACCTCATACAGCTCTACGATAAAACACTGCACTGTGCCACAGCCGAAACTCTGGAACTATTCCTGACAATATGTGTACGTTTTATATACTTGACGCTGGAATACCAGACTTGTTTATTATAATCGTCACTGTCTGGCCAAAACCTCTTAATTACATTTTTGAGGTTTTTGATTTTTTTTGGCATAAATCAGGGCTATTGAACACCTTTACATGTGAGTGTTGGTTAAAATAATATTGAACCAATGGAAAGTAGTAAAAAGCCCTTCCACTTGAGCTCATTTTCCCGAAAAAATTAACAT
The DNA here is from genome assembly GCF_963921795.1 of Nannobrachium achirus. Lineage (NCBI taxonomy): Eukaryota > Metazoa > Chordata > Actinopteri > Myctophiformes > Myctophidae > Nannobrachium > Nannobrachium achirus. Next base: position 61,891,799 of record NC_137823.1, read on the forward strand.
TTTGTTGTTAGGAGGTTTTGGCCCGGCAGCAGAGATATAAAATAATTTACCTTAATATTTTCTGAAATCTCTATTGGGAAAAAGATTAATGGATTTTCTATCTGTGGCACCACAAAATGGCCGCCACAGCTATGCCCTATAGGCCTATACTTTGTTGAAAAATCCCCTCTATACCAAATCTCTTCGTCGAAATTAGCCCATCTACAAAAAATATATAGCTTATCTACAAGCTCACAAACGTTGTGAGCTTGTAGATAAGCTATTTTCATCAAATGTTCTCCCTACTCTTCCAGTGAAACATTTGGACTCCGGTGTCGGGTAGCACACCTACGGGTTGACAATGTCAATAAAGTTATTTGAAGCAGACGGGCAGAGACTGCCATAGATCCGCCATCTTGGCTGTAGCAGAGACACTCAGTTGCAATTAACCTCTCTCCATTGAGACGGACATACAACGTATGGATTGTAACTTTAATAAATGCTATGAAACATAGTCCGTTCACACACATCTTCTCAAACACACTGCATCACAGACAATTCAGTGAGCATTAATTAGCATGCTTTCTTTTTGCCATGTCCTGGTGATCCATGGGAGGGACAGGACAAGAGAGGTGATGGTCATGGAATGGACGATGGAACCAAGATGTCCGTTTCATGCGTGTTAGAGCGGTCAAACAACGTGCAAGCAGGTGATGCCTGATTTATACTTGGTCGCACGTTGTGTCTCGCATTGTAAAAAAGTTAATCTACCAGCACAACTACGGGCTTGCAGATCAGCTATTTCCAATGCAGGACTCCGGTGTAGCGACGAAGTATAAATCCCCCTTAATGCCGTCTGGGAGCTGTGAGGGCGAATGTGAAGAACGCTGTTCTGACGAGAACACCGAAAGCTGGATGAGGGAAGGATGATGAGATCTACACCGGCCTCTGAGACACTAAACTGTTGACCTTCGCACTGCAGGATCCTGCGGTTGTTCTGACAGCTACATTACCACCCCCCATCCCCTGGATATAACAATATACTGCAAGATCTGATGGGCTTCTGTACACCTAAAAATTATATCTAAGCCAGTCTAAAATGAGTCTAATATAAGTTGGCTATAACCTGACTCCGCCAGATGATGGCAGCAGTGCCTACCGCCCTGCACAAACAACTGGGACTGTTCAAAGAGAGTGGATAATGGAGTAAAGTCCCAGTTCGGACCAATCAGCGGCAGCTACGGGCGGGCTCTGACTGGGCTCTGAGCGGCTCTGAGCCAACAGAAACCCAGGATTCTGGGTGTAACGTCATGCAGACAGGCCAATATGAGTGGTTGGAGTTGGCACTCCCAGACTGTGATAGACAGACGAGCCCCATCCAATCACCTGCTAAAGAACTTGAAAAAATGGCCCGCCCCTTACATGGGTTTTACCCACAGATATAAAAAGCTAGATACCTCCACCCCCGCTGCAGTTCATTGGTGTGACTGGTCAAACACCGCTGGCGGAAGTGTGTAACTGTGGAACTGCGGAAGGCACTCTGCCCCCTCCAATAGGAAAGAGGGAGTCCCGCCAGTCCTGCATCCGATTGGCCTACTGAGCTTCCCATTCTGTGACGCACAAGGAAGTGTCCTTCAGAATTCCCAGCAACCCCCCCCCCCCCCCCCCCCCACCAGAGGGAGGTATCTAGCTTTTTATATCTGTGGGTTTTACCCAAGCGAATCCAGATGGTAAAAGTAGGGCGGTACGCACTGCTGCCACCATCTGGCGGAGTCAGGTTAAGTTGGCTATCCATTGAGATGAACGAACTGTACCTCTGCGTAGTTTAAAGGATCTAGTATGGAATGTGATTGACAGCATGCCACTGAACGCAACGTCACCTCACAGAGCCACATTACAGGACTTACAGAGGCAGGAGACGAAACGACAACTGATGGGTTGGCTCCGGGTCGGACAGCGAAAACACAGCTACAGCGACGGTGGGCCCCCCTTTCCTTACCCCTGCCGGCAGACAGGCATAGCGTGCTTTTCGAGCGCAGCGTGCGCCGTGTCGCCGCCTGAGTTGCTCATGCAGCCTGTGACCCCTGACGGATTTCTGCCTGGAGGCGGCGGGCCTGGTGGCACGGCCGGCGGCGCGGCAGGGAACGCCCGCCCCTGGCACCACCTTGCCCGAGGAGGTCCCCGCGGGGTGGCCGCGCTCCCAAGGCTCAACGGGCAGGGGGCTAAAGAAGCATTCGGCAGACAGGGCCGGTGGCAGGGCGTTGCCAACGCAGGGCACGGGGCGCGCGGGCACGGCGAGCCCAGTACTTACTGCCAGATCCTGCACTAGCTTCTCCTCAAAGGAGTACTCCTCTGCCTCTATCCATTGTCTCTGATAGCCCGGGATGAAGAGGTTGATAGCGCGATGCCTGGGGAAGGGGGGGAGGGGAGGAATGGAGGTGGGAGTGGGAGGTAAAGTGGCATTAGGATGGAGATCTGGTGAGTTCTGGAGGAAGAGATGTGAGGGGGAAGGAGGGTAGGAGGGAGGCGGGGGTTACAGGAAGTGCATTTCAGGCAGAGGGCGGGTGGTGATTGGTTTGTCGATGTGGGGATCCACTGGCTCTTCTGACTGGTCACATTTTGGTCACCGAGTGACACGTCAAAGTCACGTCAGTCCGGCTGTGAAGTTGGATTAGGAGAACATGCACACTGATCTGTGAAGGATGTGTCATTTCCAAAGACACCGGCCCTCTGCGTGGTGAAGACCGTGTTGCCATTAACTGATTAGGCCCCAGGGCTTGTGGGAATAGCAGAAGAAATACCCAAATAGACACGTGGATCTGTTGAAAAATGACACGTCCTTCTCTGACTGTGCCAGGTGACACAAAATGGCACATCATCGTCATCGTCATATCTGTAACTGATAGGGACAAATTTGGTTACTGCTCCTCGTTCACTTGATCTACTATAGGTCATATGGAAACACTTCACATACGTTGATGTAAAACACATCCGGCGTTTCGATTTACATCTGAAAGTGTAAACCCTTATCAGAGTTAAAGGACAACTTGGTTTTTTACAACAAGGGTTAATATTTTACATTGTAACTAGAAAATATTGTTCCTTCGAAACAATTGTGGGCTCGCTTCAAGCCAAAAAACAATGGCTATAAAAGTACAAAATGTCAAGATCGCAGCCAGTGCTCTCTTTGATGTTACTGACGCAATTGGACGCTGCATGCATGATTTGAGGCATTTTGTTCCAAAAATGTGTTATTCAAAAGTTGACCCGCTGGTGGCGCTATAACAGGTCAATGTGAGAAGGGTGGCATCTGTTCCTTGACTTAGTGGGAATGTGCTTGCACGATTTCACGCAAATCACAGGCTGTGTTCATGATTTGAGGTGTTTTTGGCCACTTTATCGGTGCTTGCAGCTATATTTATTATTATTATTTTATAATTTTTTGTGTGCACTTCATCTGCATGTTAGATAAAGGTCCTTAGATTGTGTGTAGAATGTTTCATGCAAATTGCAAAAAGATCCCAGAATAAAAACGGTTTTATGCATTTCACAAACTGCTGAAAATGATATGGCGCCCCTCTTTGGCCAATTGGGGTAAGATTGGTTTTAATGATATTTGGACTAACCCTCTACAGTATTTCATCATGAAAATGTGACTTTGCATGTATGTTTTAGAGGCAGAAGAATAATTTGCATAAAACTGCAATATACATTGAATTATTAAAAAAGCATGTTTCAATTTAAAAAAAATCTGATCTGACAGATCTTTAGATATTGGTCACAAGTTCATGTCAAAAACGTTTTGTGCATGTGACGCGAAAATTCCAGAATAAAAGCGGGTTTACGCGTTTTACAAACTGCTCAAAATGGCGGAAAATCTAAGGGTGGAGCTTACTTAACAAAGACACAGATGTCTTCCGCTTGAGTCAAAGCACGCGTGTAAGCAAGTTGCATGTCTTCAAACGAAACGAGTCATGACTTTTGCCCGTTTGAAGTTTGAATTTTCAAACGCTTTGTATAGCGCCCCCCTTTGGCCGATTGGAATAAAATTGGTTTCAGTGATACTTTGACTAACCCTCTACATATTTGCCAAATGCCATAATTTGCATAAAACCGCAATATCCATTGAATTATTAAAAAAATAATGTTTCATCCGACCAGACAGTTTGACCGTATTGATCCAAAGTTCATGTGAAAAAAGTTTTGTGTGCGTAACGCAAAAATCCCAGGAGATCAATTTTTACTGTTTTTCATATAATTCAAAATGGTGGGAGACCTTAAGGTCAGAGGTCAAAAGTCAGAGCGTAAAAGTTGTTCGGCATGAGGAGACGCATACGTGTATACAGGTTTCATGGCTGTACCTCAAACAGAGCATGAGCTATACCTGTTCAAAGTTTGCACTTTCGAAGGCTTCCTACAGCGCCACCATTTGCCGATTGCTGTAAAAAGTAATAGCACACGTCGCCACAGTAAGGTGAACACATTGATGTTTTTATTTTCATTTTCTCACTAAGTATGAAGGAGTAGAAAGGTGCCAAAGTATTGAGGAGAACTTGATATAGTATAGCTATAAATATTGACATTATGTCAATTAGAGAAAAGAAAAAGTGAGTGTTAAAATGTTTTCATTTGCTTTGTTCTATTGTTTTATCGCGTTTAGCGTGCTAAAATGTGGGGCATGTGTACGCATGGGGGCATGCGTACAAGTGTCTAAATATGTATTTTTAGACACAATAAGCCAGCAGTTTCTTTATTGCTATTTATAGTAACACTTCTAGCCCCCATAAGTCACATCCAACCATGAAAGGTTGCGTTGTATCTTGGGAATGGGCTTATTCTGTGTAAAATGACATATTTAGCCACTTGTACGCGTGCCCCCAACCACTGAAATAAGAATCTCTAAAACAATAGAAAGAAGTAAATGAAATCAATTTAACACTCATCTTTTATATTATTTAAAGCTATACTGTGTAAGTTGCTCAACTAGTGGTCAGTAGCTGTATAGCAAACGCCGGTCGCGTCCGCATCTTTCGGACGTTTTTCGCCGCGGACCGAGCCTCACACCACCGCGTCCGCCTGCACCTCGCCGAGATCTATCTTTAGAGGGGTCCCTGGTTCCTGTGCGTTCAGGCATTCCGGAGAAACGGACTCCTTCACCCGAGTATATGCTGTTGTTATGTTGAGGCAAGCTACTTCCTGAGAAGTCAGCAAGATGCGCTGTGATTGGCCGGCAGTGTATAACCCTCTCTGTGATTGGCCGGTAGTGTATGATGACGTAATGTTGCCGCGAAATCCGGTCCCCAGCCAGAATCATAGAAAACATATTTACAGAAGGCTTTAAGGGCTGAAATTCACGAAGTGGGTGTTCTAAAATTTTGCGATTTAATAGTTAGATGAAATTTAAGATTTGTTTAATTAAAAAAGTTGCATAGTATAACTTTAATTACAATCTAAAATATGAACCCTTGTTGTAAAAAACTAAAGTTGTCCTTTAAATCAAGCCTTTTCACCGTGCACTGCTTTCTACAGATAATAAAACTCTTTCATCCTTTTACACTCCTCTTTCCTCTCTCTTTCTACACATCTTACATTCCTTATCTTCTTTCTTAAAAAGTATTATTCTATGAAATAGGATTCTTTTGTTTCATTTAACACTCAATTGTTCTGGCTGACCAATCAGAATCAACAGTGTCATAGAGTGACAGCTGGTTGCTAGGTGGATAGTCTCACGTGGCCAGACTGTTGCCTCCGCGATTTGGTCAAATGCTCCCGGCATACAGTCTGGCAAAGCAGAATAGAAATGATGAGTTCGAGATGAAGCGGAAGTGAAGCCTCCTCGTCACTTCCGTTTCCGTCTCACATCGCACACATTTATCATTATATAAATAAATGTTTAGCTTGCTGCTTAGCAGAAATGACATTTTAAAATATATTTTCTTGAGCGGTAATGCCCGTTTCCATTACTCGCCGTTAGGGAGCTGCTGTTCCAGACTCTATATAGCATTCAGAGATTGTGGAATAGTTGTCTGGCTACGCGAGACTACTAGGTGGAGGTCAGTCCATAGCCTGGTGGATGAAGGGGAGGGGGGGGGGGGTGTATTGAGAGAGATGAAGCATTAGTTGCAACATTACCGTCAGCAGGGAGAACAGACGGTCAAAACTGGAGGCTTTGAACGCCTTTTCCAGCCAAACCTCCCGATAGCCGTTGAGGAAGTGATTATTATTTTTGTATCTGGGGGCGGGTGGGGGGAGGGGGAGGTGTGGTGTTATGCATGTAAACAACACAGAGGAGAGAATGTCATTAGGGTGGGCGGGCGATGATTTTTTTTTCCACACATGGGCACACAATCAAGAAATGACACAGTAAAATCCTCAGTATCTGTGTGTATAAATGTAAGTGGACCTGTATGGGTCCAATTGGCTATATTTGCACACTCTCAGATGGCCTATTGAATGCTTTAACCAGTGAAAAATAGCAGATCTACAAGCTCACAGCACGGCACCGAGTGCCGCGCTGCGAGCTTGTAGAATCTGCTATTTTTGAAAAAGTCGTGAAAATGTGTGCAAATCTTTGACTGTATGTATTTTCAAAGCGAACGTTTGTAACTCAAATTTTGCTTCTGGGTGGTCCCTGGAACTAGATATTTTGAGATGCGGGTCCGTGGCCAAATACATATCATTTTGGGGGTCCTTCACATGAAAAGGTTTGAGAACCACTGACATAGTAGTCTCTCAAGAACAGACTAACTGAGCTCCATTTAAGTGAAAAGGACCTTTTCTTTGACTATGGCTGGCCAGATTGCTGACATAGAAACATAGGTTTTTCAAAAAGTCTTCAAAAGGATTCAAAAGACACTTATAGAATCGGGTCAATTTTTTTTAAATAATTTTCACGATTTTTCAAAAATAGCAGATCTACAAGCTCACAGCGCGGCACCGAGTGCCGCGCTGTGAGCTTGTATATCTGCTATTTTTCAATAGTTAAAGCATAAAATATTGATATACAATAATGTGTACCCGTTCTAAATTTAACAGATGACTTTACTGTGTTTTACAGTTTGCTGCGTTCAGTTAGATGGAGACTGAGCCATGTTTTACTTGTTCTGTTTTTTTTTTGTCATATAAAACCTTGCACGTCAACATTGACATTGGAAGGTGATAGCATGTTGTTCCGGTGGTGTGCCGGATGTGGCCGTGCGTGGGAGTCACCTGGGTAGGTTGTAGAGCGGCGCCATGCGGAAGCACGCCACCACGGCGCGCTTACGCTGCTTGGACAGCAGCTTCTGCCATACCGTCCTCTTATTTCTCAGCGGACCCTCCACCTTAGGAACCCAGAAATTACAAGGTTAAGCGCAAGTTGTGAAAGAGGTACTCAATTGTAAAGTAAAAGTACAGCAGATTTGGATATAAGTACAGTACTTGAGTAAATGCACTTTACAGATTAAATGGTTAAGAAACTAGTTAGAAACTGGTTAAAGTATTATGTCCAGTTCTGTGGTTTTGCGATTTGATCTTTTGTCCCACAACTTTGTCGCTTGAACCAAGTAGTAATTTAACACCTGATACTTGTTTGCACACTAGTGTCACACGCCAAAAAGAGCAGATCTACAAGCTTGTGAGCCAGTAGATTAGCCATTTCAGCAAGCTACACCACTAAACATAATGGGGCTTTAAGTTGTTATAGTGCAGTGGTTCTCAATCTTTTCAGGCAGCCACCCCCCAAAATAATCATATTTGGACTGGGGACCCCCCACCTTGACAAGCAAATGGAATTGTAGGCATTACATTTGCCTTACATTTGTTTGACATGGTTCCACAGATGCATACTGTGAAAATACCAGGTCTGCGAGCCGAGGCGCTGTGAGCTCGTAGATCGGCTAATGTGTGCCTTTCTTCAATTATTTGACCAGTTTTTTGTTGATTACTTTTGATACAGTAATGCATACTTTTCTTTCTCTCTTTTGATGAAGTATCAAAAAGTTCTTAAAAGCCCCCAAAATCATGTGGGGAGCCCCCTGGGGGTCCCGACCACTGCTACAGTGTGTGTGACTGCACCTGTTCCAGGTGGAAGACGGCAGCGGAGAGGCTCTGGACTCTGGCCACAGTGTGTTCCGTGTCTACTGGCTCCTCTGTCTTGATCACCACGTCCTTGTACAGGTTCATCTGCCACTGCACGGCTGGGTCGTCAGACTGCAACACAGTCACATTATCACTGCTGGGTCGTCAGACTACAACACAGTCACATTATCACTGCTGGGTCGTCAGACTGCAACACAGTCACATTATCACTGCTGGGTCGTCAGACTACAACACAGTCACATTATCACTGCTGGGTCGTCAGACTACAACACAGTCACATTATCACTGCTGGGTCGTCAGACTACAACACAGTCACATTATCACTGCTGGGTCGTCAGACTGCAACACAGTCACATTATCACTGCTGGGTCGTCAGACTGCAACACAGTCACATTATCACTGCTGGGTCGTCAGACTGCAACACAGTCACATTATCACTGCTGGGTCGTCAGACTGCAACACAGTCACATTATCACTGCTGGGTCGTCAGACTACAACACAGTCACATTATCACTGCTGGGTCGTCAGACTGCAACACAGTCACATTATCACTGCTGGGTCGTCAGACTGCAACACAGTCACATTATCACTGCTGGGTCGTCAGACTGCAACACAGTCACATTATCACTGCTGGGTCGTCAGACTGCAACACAGTCACATTATCACTGCTGGGTCGTCAGACTGCAACACAGTCACATTATCACTGCTGGGTCGTCAGACTACAACACAGTCACATTATCACTGCTGGGTCGTCAGACTACAACACAGTCACATTATCACTGCTGGGTCGTCAGACTGCAACACAGTCACATTATCACTGCTGGGTAGTCAGACTACAACACAGTCACATTATCACTGCTGGGTCGTCAGACTACAACACAGTCACATTATCACTGCTGGGTCGTCAGACTACAACACAGTCACATTATCACAGCTGGGTCGTCAGACTACAACACAGTCACATTATCACTGCTGGGTCGTCAGACTACAACACAGTCACATTATCACTGCTGGGTCGTCAGACTACAACACAGTCACATTATCACTGCTGGGTCGTCAGACTACAACACAGTCACATTATCACACCACGCCACTTCTATTAGAGTTAGAAAGACTACAACACAGTCACATTATCACACCACGCCACTTCTGTTAGAGTTAGAAATCTACTCCTGCTGCTAATAATAATGAAGATGATGATGATGACGATGGTAAGCCTAGTGTGAAATTAAATTAAAGCAAAATGAAAAACCTATTTATACAAATCCTTCAGAAGAACATTATTAAGATTTTATATTAAGGTCGGGCTATAATTTGTTTAACCACTTTTATAATGCAATATAATTTATAAAACATATCGTCGTCGACCGATTTAAAATTGTGAAAATAGACGATCTACAAGCACACAACGCCTCGCACCGCGAGGCATTGTGTGCTTGTAGCTCTGCTGTTTTCATTAGTTTTGTGTGACAGTCTCGTATGATGAAGCAGGGCTTTACCTTACAAAAAAATAAACGTACACATTTGAAACGATATGAGGATTCTGCCTGACATTGACGATATAATTATGAAGTCAGAAAAGAAATGGGAGATGTGGGCACTCAAGTTAAAAGAGAGAGTAGCCTTTATCAAACCAACATGTTTTCGACCACAAGATAAAATGATATATTTTTAGTTGACTCTAATTTATTATAATCTCTCTGAAACATGTCATATTTTAGCCTACCTTGTCCTGAAGGTGTAGATTCTGTCGCAGATGGTCCATCACTTCCTCATCTGTGTCTTTCTGTGTTTTGGACAGGGATTAAAGGACATACAGTAGGATGTTTGACAGAGACAGGGATTAAAGGACATACAGGATGTTTGACAGAGACAGGGATTAAAGGACATTAGGATGTTTGACAGAGACAGGGATTAAAGGACATACAGTAGGACGTTTGACAGAGACAGGGATTAAAGGACATACAGTAGGATGATTGACAGAGACAGGGATTAAAGGACAAACAGTAGGATGATTGACAGAGACAGGGATTAAAGGACAAACAGTAGGATGTTTGATAGAGACAGGGATTAAAGGACATACAGTAGGATGATTGACAGAGACAGGGATTAAAGGACATACAGTAGGATGTTTGACAGAGACAGGGATTAAAGGACATACAGTAGGATGATTGACAGAGACAGGGATTAAAGGACATACAGTAGGATGTTTGACAGAGACAGGGATTAAAGGACATACAGTAGGATGTTTGACAGAGACAGGGATTAAAGGACATACAGTAGGATGTTTGACAGAGACAGGGATTAAAGGACATACAGTAGGATGTTTGACAGAGACAGGGATTAAAGGACATACAGTAGGATGATTGACAGAGACAGAGACATGGATTAAAGGACATACAGTAGGATGTTTGACAGAGACAGGGATTAAAGGACATACAGTAGGATGATTGACAGAGACAGGGATTAAAGGACATACAGTAGGATGTTTGACAGAGACAGGGATTAAAGGACATACAGTAGGATGATTGACAGAGACAGGGATTAAAGGACATACAGTAGGATGATTGACAGAGACAGGGATTAAAGGACATACAGTAGGATGTTTGACAGAGACAGGGATTAAAGGACATACAGTAGGATGTTTGACAGAGACAGGGATTAAAGGACATACAGTAGGATGATTGACAGAGACAGGGATTAAAGGACATACAGGATGTTTGACAGAGACAGGGATTAAAGGACATACAGTAGGATGTTTGACAGAGACAGGGATTAAAGGACATACAGTAGGATGTTTGACAGAGACAGGGATTAAAGGACATACAGTAGGATGATTGACAGAGACAGGGATTAAAGGACATACAGTAGGATGATTGACAGAGACAGGGATTAAAGGACATACAGTAGGATGATTGACAGAGACAGGGATTAAAGGACATACAGTAGGATGATTGACAGAGACAGGGATTAAAGGACATACAGTAGGATGATTGACAGAGACAGGGATTAAAGGACATACAGTAGGATGTTTGACAGAGACAGGGATTAAAGGACATACAGTAGGATGATTGACAGAGACAGGGATTAAAGGACATACAGTAAAATGTTTGACAGAGACATGGATTAAAGGACATACAGTAGGATGTTTGACAGAGAATGACAAACTGTTTATTTTACATTAATACTGTCTGGTAATCATGGACTGTGACGGACAGCTATGCTTTTCAAAAAAATCTTAGAAGGATTCAAAAGACACTTATAGAATCGGGTCAGATTTCAAATGTTCACGATTTTTCAAAAAATAGCAGATCTACAAACTCGCAGCGCGGCACTCGGTGCCGCGCTGTGAGCTTGTATATCTGCTATTTTTCAATAGTTAAATCATAAAATAAAATCTTATGTGAAATGTCTGACTAGGTGCTACAGTTGGCCACTGTAGCACCTTTTCAGACATTTCACATAAGACTTTTACAGAAAAGTAAATTACAGTAAAACAGATTTCATATTAAAAGACACTTTCAAAACTCAAATTAGCAGAGTGCATGTAATTACAAACAATTGATTCATGTGGAAATTGGGATTCATATTGGGATTAACCACTGTAAACCTGTGATGTGTGACAATTGAAGGTTGAAGGTGGACAATTGAACATAATGAAAAAAGAGTGAAGCACTCGTAGCTGCCGATGCACATTTATTAGGACGACACAGAATAAGAAACCAATATGTCCCAGCACGACTGACGGCTAGTCATTGAATTCTTTTTCATTTTCATTTTTTCATTTCATTTGAAAGCTGGGAATCATAGCTACAAAATTATATATTGGTTGTGGAGATTGACCCAACAGTTTTGAAGATATGGCTTATAGAATGATGCCATGCTGAAATACTACTTTTAAGATATTCAAGTTCTAAATAAATTTCTAACCTGCAATGACCTGCATGATCTCTCACATTAATTTAAAAAAGTCTTATTTACATGCAGAGTTAAGCTCTGGCGTTTAAGTGAAATGTAGCCTGATATTTATGAAATGCTTTTGTGGGTTTATCACATTTTAGTGAAACAAAAAAAAAAAGTAATTTCAGCTGTGGTCTAAAGTAGTGGCTTCCGAAATGACTGCCCCTGTGTCACACTCAGTCACCAATGTTTCGGACGGACAAGCTGCCTTCTTCAGGGTCAGCATCCTGAAGGCGGCAGCTTGTCTGTCTGAAACATTGGTTTCTTATTCTGTGTCGTCCTAATAAATGTGCATCGGCAGCTACAAGTGTGCGGCTTTACTCTTTTTTTCATAGTGTTTGTCCCGTTGGCCGGCACCTCATAAGGACTGGTGTGCTGTGCACTTTTTTGCTATTAGTAGTGGACAATTGAACATAACCACTAGATGGCGACACAATGAGCTTCCCAGCAATGAACAATTTACTATTTATACATTTAGCAGACACTCCTATCCAGAGTGACTTTACTTATAAAGTGTTATATTGCAGTAAGTAGCAAGAACTAGAGTCAATAAATGAAAACAGGTAAATGGTCACATAAATAGAGAGCAAAGAAAACAACAAAGTGCTAGGATACCAGGTAAACATCGAACCAGCTAGCATCTCCCTAAACAACATGCTGATACTTAGCATTTGTATCTAAAATAAGTGATTTTGGAAAGTAAAAAGCATTCTCATAGACTTAGAACATAAGGTAATGAAACAACAGTGTTAGGAGATTAAAGTTGGGCAGAAATGTTTTTGTTTTTAGTTTTAGTTTTTACAATCTCGGAGTCAGCTTAGGTGGTTCGGGCATCTAGTATGGATGCCCCCCCGAGCGCCTTCCTAGGAAGGTCCTCGATGCGCGTCCCACTGGGAGGAGACACCGTGGCAGACCAAAGACCAGATGGAGGGATTATATCTCCAAACTGGCTTGGGAACGCCTCGGTATGGTATACTCCCTGAGGGAGTGGAGGAAGTTGCTCGGGATAAGGAAATCTGGAAGTCTCAGTTGGAACTGTTACCCCCGCGACCCGATTCCGGATAAGCAGTTGAAGATGGATGGATGGACAAACTCTTATACAGCACAAACTTGTGTGTGACAACAATACGCTGACAAATGGGACAGAATTAAGGGCTTCTATTCCCTTCCTTAACCCTAGGATGCATGAGTGGGGTCAAAAATGACCCCAGGGGTTGTTATTCTTCAATATCTTTAAAATTAAAAGTTTAAATATTTTCATATTCCAGGTATTCCTCATAAAACATGTTTGTGACATGAGGCCATTTGCATTTTTATCATTCCTTTCATTCATTTTAAGAAATTGCAGTTTTTGTATCACTACCCCACTCTTCCATGAGTGGGGTCAAAAATGACCCCAATTAAAATCAATGCATTTGTGCAATAAACTACTTCGCTCTCACACATAACTCTGACATACTTTTGCCTAGCAATGTGATTTCAACTTTAAAACACTCACACGACTTTGGCCTTTTTTCCGCCAATAGGGACGAGCTGGAATTGTTGAAGCCCCGCCCCCTCTGTCTACTAAACGCGTGCAGCAGCTGTCACATTTTGCTGTCACACTTTGCTCTCACACGTAACTCTGGCATACTTTTGCGTAGCAACGTGATTTCAACATTAAAACACTCACACGACTTGGCACATTTTCTGGCCAATAGGGACGAGCTGTAATTGTTGAAGCCCCGCCCCCCCCTGTCTTCCTATTGGCTGGGCTTTAAACATCCATAACTCCAGTTCGCAGCATGGTACCGTCTCGAAATTTGGTGTCTGGACTTAGACCGCCATAGGGATGAGTTGCAACTGTTGAAGCCACGCCCCTCTTCCCTCCTATTGGCTGGGCTTTAAACATCCATAACTCCAGTTTGCAGCATTGTATACAGTCTCGAAAATTGGTGTCTGGACTTAGACGGCCAATATGGACGAGCTGTAATTGTTGAAGCCCCACTCCCTCTTACAAGTCTGTTGTTTCCACCCGCCCTGATGGTCGCTTACTGGTAATAGTAGTAATAGTAGTAATAAAAGTAGTAATAGGGTAATAGTAGTAGTAGTAATAGTAGTAATAATAGTTGCGACCGTAGATTGCAAGTATGTGAACGGTCAAAGCTTGTCCATATGTATGTATGTATCTCTGTCACGCCTGACACTGTGGGTCTATGGGTTTGTCGCTCTGACATCAAGCTCTGATGTCACTGTGATGTCAGGGGAACCACTCTAACAGAATGGGTTTGCCGCTCTGACATCACGCTCTGGCTTCACTATGATGTCAAACTAACAGAATCCCTTTTATGCCCATACATGGAGTTCCCTGATGTCATTGATATTAAGCCCATATCTAACAGGACTTCATATGGGAATACCCATATATGGAGACCACATCGTCCACATACAACACTAACAGAATCCATATATGGCCAAGACATAAGGCCAAGACATCCCATATCTGTGTGGCAGGTTCTACAGACAGGGATCTCCATGTATGGGCATAAAAACGTTTAGTGTGACATCACAGTGAAGACAGAGCGGAAAACACATTCTGTTAGAGTGATTCCCCTGACATCACATTGACATCAGAGCATGATGTCAGAGCGACAAACCCATAGAACCACAGTGTCAGGCGTGACAGAGATACATACATACATACATACCTACCTACAAGCTGTGACCGTTCACATACTAAACTTGCGACCTACGGTCGCAACTATTATTACTAATATCACTACTATTACTATTACTACTACTATTACTACTATTACCAGTAAGACTCCCTAATCGGGAGGTAAGCGACCGTCAGGTCACATGTTGATGAGATGAGTGTAGACATAGTGTGTACCGATTTGCGTGATTTTAGGGCAAAAATTGTAGGAGCAGTGTCCAAATACTACTATTACTACTACTATTACTACTATTACTACTATTGCCAGTAAGACACCCTAAGAGCGAGAAGCGACCGTCAGGGTGGGTGGAAACAACAGACTTGTCAGAGGGGGTGGGGCTTCAACAATTACAGCTCGTCCATATTGGCTGTCTAAGTCCAGACACCAAGTTACGAAACGGTACCATGCTGCAAAATGGAGTTATGGCTGTTTATAGCCAAGCCAATAGGAGGCAAGAGGGGCGGGGCTTCAACAATTGCAGCTCATCCCTATGGTGGATTAAGTCCAGACACCAAGTTTCAAGACGGTACCATGCCGCGAACTGGAGTTATGGCTGTTTAAAGCCCAGCCAATAGGAAGACAGGGGGGGCGGGGCTTCAACAATTACAGCTCGTCCCTATTGGCCGGAAAAAGTGCCAAGTCGTGTGAGTGTTTTAAAGTTGAAATCACGTTGCTAGGCAAAAGTATGGCAGAGTTACGTGTGAGAGCAAGTTGTTTATTGCAAAAATACATTGATTTTAATTGGGGTCATTTTTTACCCCACTCATGGAAGAGTAGGTATTGGTTGGTCATGCATCCAAGGGTAGGTGATACACCATGAAATTTCACTTTTCCTATTTTAAAACCTTTTTTTGGGGTCCCACTAGCACCTTCTATCCTCACAAAGTCCCATTTCTTACCGTTGTGTCTTTCTCTGGTTTTGGGAAGGCGGAAGTTAAAAGCATCCCACGGGTTCTCAAAACAGGCTGTCCAGATTTGCTGCCGTCGCTGACGTCATCGACGGCCGTTTTTGAAGAAAACATTTTTTTTTTTTTTTTTTAAACCTTTTTTTTTTTTTTTTTTTTTTTTTTTTTGCCAAAAGGATTTTGGGGGGGTGGCGCAGTTCAGGCCAAAGGTGGTACTGCAGCTAAAATTGCTCTGAGAGCCATTCAAAATGAGAGAGGCTCTCTATTCAGGAGTGGTAATTTAGCCTCAAACCTTTTGAAAAACGTTTTTGAGACATAAACAATATGACATAAATACTTTTTTAAATGCATGGTGTATCACCTTTAATGTACACTTATCACACTTGCCCCATTATGCCAGGAGTCAACAGGCTTACCAGACTGTAGCGTATCTTGGCCAGGGAGATGAGCACCTGGTCACCCGGTGTGCACATGTTGAGGCCGATGGGGAGCATCTTCTTCAAGGCGGCCACGATCAGGGAGGTCTGGATGGAATAGTACTCCCCACGCCGGCGGGGTCTCTTCCTCTCCTGGTCCCCGCCTGACTGCAGAGGGACAGGCAGGAGGAGGGATCAGTGCAGTGGCGGCTCCAGGGGGGGGCTAGAGGGGGCTTTAACCCCCCCGGTGAAGGCTTAGCACCCCCACAGCACCCCCGCACCCCACACACCCAATTGTGATGAAAAATATTTATGGAATACATAAATTAAATATATATGAATATGTGAAAGACAATTGAGTGACTTCTATGTAAACCATACTATAAAACTGTACTTTTTATGCTGGAAAGCATCTTCAGCCTCACAAAAACCCTATTTGATCACCCACAGTACTCAGATGTTTACCATGAAGATATGAGACTCTCATATCCCTCATACACATACAGATCCTTCTCGAAACATTTTAATATTGTGTGGAAAAAGCATTGCAGATGCCATAGATAGCACCCCAAATCATAACTGACTTTGTAAAACTTCCCACTGGACTTCAAGCAACTCTGACTTCAGAAGGTTGACATTTCTCTATTATAAATCCTTGTTTTGAGTGGTCTTGTGTAATATTGAAATATGGACTTTTGATATTCATGGGCTGTATGACATAAAGATTCAAAATTTGAACAAAAAAAGTTTTGGAATAATTCACTGAATGTCCAACATATCTAGAATATATGGAAGTTTCAAGAAATATATGAAGGTTTCAAGAAAATGAACTTTTACACAATATTCAAATTTTTCGAGAAGGATCTGTGTGCGCATGTGTGTGTGTGTGTGTGTGTGTGTGTGTGTGTGTGTGTGTGTGTGTGTGTGTGTGTGTGTGTTAGCCCACAGTTCAGTAGCTGAGGAACATTCCTCTCCACTCCAAGAAATCACAGAATGTCCCCCAAGAGTGTAAATAAATATACTGACTGGCTCTGCTGGCGTACATAAACATCAAACTCATCCCAGTGACAGCTAGACGAGTGACTGCTAAGCCAAGACAAACGGCTTCACTCATATTTACTGTCCACAAGAAAACCCACTAGTCATAAAATGTCCTGTGTGCAGTTCAATTAACTCATACTCTGCGATCCCCGTCGAAACCGGGGATTTCCCGCTGTACCTCTCTGCGATGCCCGTCGTTCCCGGAAATTTAATTAGCTTTAATCATTATGAAACGATTAAAAGTATGATCGCTGTATAGAGCCGTTTCGGAGGCCCGCCCCCTAACTGTATCCGGTCGTATTTCCCGTTTGGACCGGATCTAGGTTTCCATATCCGGTCTGACGTCCAGTCGCGTGCCCACGTTAAAAGGTAAGGACAATTTGGCAGCTGCTTACTACAGCTATGTTTAAAATGGCAGCAAAATTGTTAAGGAAACATGAACTAAAAGTTGAACTAATCTACACAGCGAGGCATAATATCAACACCCACGGCATTACAAAAGTGCTGTTAATGGGTTTCTTTGCTTTCGTTAGCAATGGCTACGAAATGCCAGCGCCCTGGGGATCCCATCAAAGGTGAATGAGACATTTAGGTTTAGCGGTTTTCCCTTAAGTGCTGACATAGTGAGGACGAGAACGGGAAAGAAAAGAATATCCTCAATTAGACCCGGAGGGACTGAAGCCGTATCGGCCTCCCGTCCAGGGCTTCATTACTACTGGGTAGAGCTCCGAAGGGATGAAGGGGTCACGACGATGTGCAACAATCTGTTCATGTGTCGCTGCCAATTGTGGCTGAGTTGGTGACTGATGAGTGACCCCTTGAAGCCCAAGTTAAAATCTTGCCTGGACAAGATCGATATGCTGGACAGATGCATTCATCCTGCCCCTGTCTAACCCATTAGCACCTGAGGTCCATTCTAAAAATGGGTAACCGGTAAAGTCGCCGGAAAGAAACTCGCAGAGAATTTTATTCTTGTATTTGTTTTACTGAGAATAAGGTTAGAAATACCGGTAAGTAACTTTAGGATTACGCATATCTTTCTGAGGTTAAGATTAGGAATAGGGTTAGGTTTAACCGTTTAGGCATAGTTTACAGAGGTATATATGGATATTAAGGATCTCAATGGAAAATAACAAATAAACCTTGCCTTAACCGAGTTTCTTTTTAGTTGACATTGTATCAGTGAACTGTACTGTCATGAAACTGTACCTTTTCCTATCCAAAACTTCCAATAAATACCTCAATCAATCAATCAATCAATCAATCAAAAGGCAGGGACACCCAAAATGATACATGTATTTGGCCGTGGACCCCCATCTCAAAATATTTTGTTCCAGCGATCCCCAGAAGCATAGATTTGAGTTAAAAATGTTTTGCTTAAAAAATATGTATATCAAACATTTGCTCAAATTAGAGTAGATGTTGAGATTGAGAATCTTTGATTTATTTGATGGGAGTGAACTTGTGATTCAGCGTGTCTTGTCATCTTGTCATGTACAGTAGGCTACCTTGGACATCTTGGCCTTGCCTCCTTCTCCAGTGAGGAAGCCCAGGTTGTTGATCTCATTCTGAACCACAAAATTCTGCTCCTCTCTTTTGAAGTTCTGTGTTGGTAGAAGACGACAGAGAACAAGAGAATGTCATGAATGACATCTCAAAGAGACATTGTGGTTGTTTTATTTGATAATATATTTATTCTGTATTACTGCTATATAATTCTTTATGATAGTGTATAATTACAAATTACTATATCGTCGTTGTCGGGTGGAAACCTTGTATCTTCAAGTTTCAAATGTCTGTGTATGTTCTTTTGCAAAGTAAAGCCCTGCTTCATCATACAAGGCCGTCGCACAAAAGTAGTGAAAACAGCAGATCTACAAGCACACAACGCCTCGCGGTGCGAGGCGTTGTGTGCTTGTAGATCGGCTGTTTTCACTAGTTTAAATCATTTTTAAAATGATAAATGCAAAACGAACGGTTTTGGACTTACAGTACAAGGTTTTATCACCCGACAACGATATGATATCATAATGCTATTCTAGTGTTGCAGAGTACAGAGGTTTGTTGTGACATGTCTTACGTGTGATTTGCACCAGAGGATAAAGATTTCAGCCACCATCTTGAAGAGCTCGTTTGAGTCTGAATCTGGCTCCTTCAACCACCTAGACCTGAGGTGGACATAAACAACAAACTACAATAAAACTCCATGGAGGCTTCTCTCACTGAGCTCCATGAAAGGTGAAGGTCATAGGACTGCAGACTAGAGTTCTCAAATTCTGCCCGAAATCGACCATACCCGAACCCGATATGCTAATTAGTCAGGCCGGGTAGGGCCTCTGGCTCAATGAAAAAAGAAAAGTATATTTTTATTATTTTATTACTATTACTCTGTGATAGTTCTCAAATTCTTTCCAAACCAGACCTTACCCGACCAGACGTTTTTGGGCCGGGTAGGGCCAAAAATGTATGCTAGTCGGGCTAGGTAGGCCCTCGGGCCGGCCCAGTTAGGGCCGGGCCTTAATTTTCAGGCCGTTTGAGAACTCTACTGCAGACACGGTCTCAATGCCACATTCATTATCCTGAATCATCCTTTGGATTGCTTATGCAAGAGAATGACAATTATATTTTGTCAGCCACTGTGTGTAAAATATGTATATTCACAATAGAACCGTTATAATAACTGGTTCAAAATGCAGCCATAAGGATTCCAATTGTTTGGACACAATGCCCCTGTGCTAGATTACTTTAACATTACTACTAACCTTTAAGTAATTAGATGGCATGCAGTCGCTCTGAAATACTAACATAATAAGCCTAAGATCCAAGTTAAATCAACACCACAGCTTTTACTGTGTAGAGGAGAAGAAATAAATGGAAGCAACAATTGAAGGATGAAAGGTCTACCTGTTGTTATCCACATAGCGGATGAGCATGGGGTAGAAGGCGTACATACCTGTTGTTATCCATGATGAGCATGGGGTAGAAGGCATACATACCTGTTGTTATCCATGATGAGCATGGGGTAGAAGGCGTACATACCTGTTGTTATCCATGATGAGCATGGGGTAGAAGGAGTACATACCTGTTGATATCCATGATGAGCATGGGGTAGAAGGAGTACATACCTGTTGTTATCCATGATGAGCATGGGGTAGAAGGCATACATACCTGTTGTTATCCATGATGAGCATGGGGTAGAAGGCATACATACCTGTTGTTATCCATGATGAGCATGGGGTAGAAGGCATACATACCTGTTGTTATCCAGGATGAGCATGGGGTAGAAGGCGTACATACCTGTTGTTATCCAGGATGAGCATGGGGTAGAAGGCATACATACCTGTTGTTATCCATGATGAGCATGGGGTAGAAGGCATACATACCTGTTGTTATCCATGATGAGCATGGGGTAGAAGGCGTACATACCTGTTGTTATCCAGGATGAGCATGGGGTAGAAGGCGTACATACCTGTTGTTATCCACATAGCGGATGAGCATGGGGTAGAAGGCGTACATACCTGTTGTTATCCACATAGCGGATGAGCATGGGGTAGAAGGCGTACATACCTGTTGTTATCCACGTAGCGGATGAGCATGGGGTAGAAGGCGTACATACCTGTTGTTATCCACGTAGCGGATGAGCATGGGGTAGAAGGCGTACATACCTGTTGTTATCCACGTAGCGGATGAGCATGGGGTAGAAGGCGTACATACCTGTTGTTATCCATGATGAGCATGGGGTAGAAGGCGTACATACCTGTTGTTATTCACGTAGCGGATGAGCATGGGGTAGGAGGCGTACATACCTGTTGTTATCCACATAGCGGATGAGCATGGGGTAGAAGGCATACATACCTGTTGTTATCCACATAGCGGATGAGCATGGGGTAGAAGGCGTACATACCTGTTGTTATCCACATAGCGGATGAGCATGGGGTAGAAGGCGTACATACCTGTTGTTATCCACATAGCGGATGAGCATGGGGTAGAAGGCATACATACCTGTTGTTATCCACATAGCGGATGAGCATGGGGTAGAAGGCATACATACCTGTTGTTATCCACATAGCGGATGAGCATGGGGTAGAAGGCGTACATACCTGTTGTTATCCACATAGCGGATGAGCATGGGGTAGAAGGCGTACATACCTGTTGTTATCCACATAGCGGATGAGCATGGGGTAGAAGGCGTACATACCTGTTGTTATCCACATAGCGGATGAGCATGGGGTAGAAGGCGTACATGTACATACCTGTTGTTATCCACATAGCGGATGAGCATGGGGTAGAAGGCGTACATACCTGTTGTTATCCACGTAGCGGATGAGCATGGGGTAGAAGGCGTACATACCTGTTGTTATCCACATAGCGGATGAGCATGGGGTAGAAGGCGTACATACCTGTTGTTATCCACGTAGCGGATGAGCATGGGGTAGAAGGCGTACATACCTGTTGTTATCCACATAGCGGATGAGCATGGGGTAGAAGGCGTACATACCTGTTGTTATCCACGTAGCGGATGAGCATGGGGTAGAAGGCGTACATACCTGTTGTTATCCACGTAGCGGATGAGCATGGGGTAGAAGGCGTACATACCTGTTGTTATCCACATAGCGGATGAGCATGGGGTAGAAGGCGTACATACCTGTTGTTATCCACGTAGCGGATGAGCATGGGGTAGAAGGCATACATACCTGTTGTTATCCACGTAGCGGATGAGCATGGGGTAGAAGGCATACATACCTGTTGTTATCCACATAGCGGATGAGCATGGGGTAGAAGGCATAAAGGTCCCTGCAGAGCACAGTGAACTCCTCCAGGATGAGAAGCTCGGCCTCCTGTTTGTCCCCTCGGTCGTCTGCCTTCAGCAGCTCCTCTTCAGACACCACCTATAGGAGCACAAGACATCAGCAGCACACCGTAAACACCCGACTGTTAAGTTCCTTACACACTGTGAGCGTTTATTATGAGCGATTCCCATTCCTTTAAACGGCTGTTTGTTTTATAAGCAGGGGTCTTCAACGTTTTCAGGCCAGGGACCCCTTAGCTGAGAAAGAGATGAAGCAGGGACCCCCACTACATATTGTATAAAATTGTGTTGCAGAAGAAAGATTTTCATAGATTTGTTTGACAGCAATGTCATCCTGTTGGAGTAATATGTATTTTCCGACATTTAACCACTTGAACCATCAAATACTTTAGTCTGCTCTTCTTTGACAAAAATAGCCAATCTACAAGGCGTTGTAAGCTTGTAGATCTGCATTTTTTGGGTAATGTTCTACAACTAGAAGGTCGGCCGGCTACGCCGGCCGCCCCTCTAGGTCGT
>NC_137823.1:61919200-61929434 GCF_963921795.1 Nannobrachium achirus
AAAAGTCCATATGACGTCCTGGTAATGACGTCAAGATCATCCCCATATGGGCTGTGATCTGGCCCCAATGGAGACGTCACTGATTGGTCCAGGTCCTGATGTGCTTGCTAGGTATAATTTATTTTACTGTGCAGCATTATATAGCACTAGAAGCTGGGCCGCCCTTCGGGCGGCCCAGCGTCTAGTCGGCGACCTGGCCAACTCGGAACAATGTAAATAGGGAATGAATGCCCCGCCCTTTAATGCAAACCCATTATACCTGTTTTCATAGGACCCGTTTTGACCATCTGTCTGCCTGTGTCCATTTATGCCCATATATGGAGATATCTGTATCTGTCTGTCTGTTCTGTCGGCGTCCATTTTATGTCCATATATGGAGATCACTGCAGTTATAGTTCTGGGTCCATTTTATGCCCATATATGGAGATATCTGTCTATCTGCGTCCATTTTATGCCCATATATGGAGTATCTGTCTGTGCCTCCAACTGTGTTGCAGACACAGTGCCGGTTCCCCCTTTAATGCAAACCTCATTATACCTGTTGTCATAGGACCCGTTTTGAACATCTGTTTGCCTGTGTCCATTTATGCCCATATATGGAGATATCTGTATCTGTCTGTCTGCGTCCATTTTATGCCCATATATGGAGATCTTTGACCATCTGTTTGCCTCTGTCCATTTATGTCCATATATGGAGATATCTGTATCTGTCTGTCCTGCAATCCATTTTATGCCCATATATGGGGGCATTCGTGCCGGTGGGACGAACGGTTCTCGAGATACGCGGATTACACACTCACAGAGATTTTTTGTTGACTCATGTGGCGTACGTGATGTCAGAGCCTTTTATGAAGTGATGTCACAATGAGTCAGAGCTTACGCCGATTTCCTCCGGAACAGCCTGATGTCAACAATCAGCTCCGCATAAGGAGATTCCGAACGTTTTGCGCCGTTTCGGAAAAGACGCGCGTCGGGTCGGGTCGAGGCCGGGCACTGCACTCCGCGCCGCGGCGGAGAACGCGCGTGCCGAATCTGAAGCCGGTGGGACGAACGGTTCTCGAGATACGCGGATTACATACACGCAGACAGACAGACACGCAGAGACTTCTCGCATTTATAGATAGATAGTACTAGAATGGCATAGTCATGGAGATCTCCAAAATTAGATTTTCAAGCAGTACTTTAAATCAACAGCTACATTTGACCCTCAAAAAAGTGTTCTGTGTGCGACAAAGCCATACAGACCTGTGGCATCTCAGTGTAACGAGCCCCGGGACTCTGAGACGTCATGGATGTCCTTCAGGATGGTGTCCAGATGAGGGCAGCTCTGGACACATCTCCTCCACTGTGTCAGGCATACTGAGGACTGAACAAAGGAAAAACATACTCGCTTGGAATGCCTCTGCACAGTGCGATAAAGCCAGTGTTGATTTCGTCAACTAAAACTATGACGAAAAATGTTTGTCGACTGCGTTTTTTTCACTGACGAAAACGAAATGAAAACGAAATAAAAACTAAGCTGTGATGACTAAAACTAAGACTAAATATATTGACAATTTCGTCAACAAAATAAAAACTAGACTAACACGTTAGGGAGGGACTAGTGGAGAAGAGAGTCATTTTATGTTTGGTTGCTCTCAGGTGTTGCGTGCTGAAAAGAGCCAATCTACAAGCTCACAACGCGTCGCAGTGCGACGCGTTGTGAGCTTATAGATCTGCTATTTTCAGCACACAACCAAGTGTAAAATCAGTCATTACGATGCTATCAAGGCCTGCCAAAATACATTTCAGTTGACTAAATCAACTGTAGATTTAGTCGCCTAAAATCTTATGATATTTAGTTGACTAAAATTAGACTAAAACTAATACTTTTCAGGTGACTAAATTATGACTAAAACTAATGACATTTTATTCAAAAGGACTATGACTAAAACTAAATCAAAATTTGCTGTCAAAAACAACATTGCTGGACACTCGGACACTGAAGCCTGATTTATAGTTTTTTGTAAGCCGGTGTTGATCTTCAAGCTCACAGTGCGCCATGTTGCAATGCTTTGTGAGTGACACCTGTCACCACGTACAACATGAGTGACACCACGTACAACATATGGATTATAAACTAAGTATTACTGTGAGTGTCACCACGTACAACACATGGATTATAAACTAAGTATTACTGTGAGTGTCACCACGTACAACATATGGATTATAAACTAAGTATTACTGTGAGTGACACCACGTACAACATATGGATTATAAACTAAGTATTACTGTGAGTGACACCACGTACAACATATGGATTATAAACTAAGTATTACTGTGAGTGTCACCACGTACAACACATGGATTATAAACTAAGTATTACTGTGAGTGTCACCACGTACAACATATGGATTATAAACTAAGTATTACTGTGAGTGTCACCACGTACAACATATGGATTATAAACTAAGTATTACTGTGAGTGTCACCACGTACAACATATGGATTATAAACTAAGTATTACTGTGAGTGTCACCACGTACAACATATGGATTATAAACTAAGTATTACTGTGAGTGTCACCACGTACAACACATGGATTATAAACTAAGTATTACTGTGAGTGTCACCACGTACAACATATGGATTATAAACTAAGTATTACTGTGAGTGACACCACGTACAACATATGGATTATAAACTAAGTATTACTGTGAGTGTCACCACGTACAACACATGGATTATAAACTAAGTATTACTGTGAGTGTCACCACGTACAACACATGGATTATAAACTAAGTATTACTGTGAGTGTCACCACGTACAACATATGGATTATAAACTAAGTATTACTGTGAGTGTCACCACGTACAACATATGGATTATAAACTAAGTATTACTGTGAGTGACACCACGTACAACATATGGATTATAAACTAAGTATTACTGTGAGTGACACCACTGTACAACATATGGATTATAAACTAAGTATTACTGTGAGTGACACCACATACAACATATGGATTATAAACTAAGTATTACTGTGAGTGACACCACGTACAACATATGGATTATAAACTAAGTATTACTGTGAGTGTCACCACGTACAACATATGGATTATAAACTAAGTATTACTGTGAGTGACACCACGTACAACATATGGATTATAAACTAAGTATTACTGTGAGTGACACCACGTACAACATATGGATTATAAACTAAGTATTACTGTGAGTGACACCACGTACAACACATGGATTATAAACTAAGTATTACTGTGAGTGTCACCACGTACAACACATGGATTATAAACTAAGTATTACTGTGAGTGTCACCACGTACAACATATGGATTATAAACTAAGTATTACTGTGAGTGACACCACGTACAACATATGGATGATAAACTAAGTATTACTGTGAGTGTCACCACGTACAACACATGGATTATAAACTAAGTATTACTGTGAGTGTCACCACGTACAACATATGGATTATAAACTAAGTATTACTGTGAGTGACACCACGTACAACATATGGATTATAAACTAAGTATTACTGTGAGTGTCACCACGTACAACATATGGATTATAAACTAAGTATTACTGTGAGTGTCACCACGTACAACATATGGATTATAAACTAAGTATTACTGTGAGTGTCACCACGTACAACACATGGATTATAAACTAAGTATTACTGTGAGTGTCACCACGTACAACATATGGATTATAAACTAAGTATTACTGTGAGTGACACCACGTACAACATATGGATTATAAACTAAGTATTACTGTGAGTGACACCACGTACAACACATGGATTATAAACTAAGTATTACTGTGAGTGTCACCACGTACAACATATGGATTATAAACTAAGTATTACTGTGAGTGTCACCACGTACAACATATGGATTATAAACTAAGTATTACTGTGAGTGTCACCACGTACAACATATGGATTAAATAACTAAGTATTACTGTGAGTGTCACCACGTACAACATATGGATTATAAACTAAGTATTACTGTGAGTGACACCACGTACAACATATGGATTATAAAACTAAGTATACTGTGAGTGACACCACTGTACAACACATGGATTATAAACTAAGTATTACTGTGAGTGTCACCACGTACAACACATGGATTATAAACTAAGTATTACTGTGAGTGTCACCACGTACAACATATGGATTATAAACTAAGTATTACTGTGAGTGTCACCACGTACAACATATGGATTATAAACTAAGTATTACTGTGAGTGACACCACGTACAACATATGGATTATAAACTAAGTATTACTGTGAGTGTCACCACGTACAACATATGGATTATAAACTAAGTATTACTGTGAGTGACACCACGTACAACAATGGATTATAAACTAAGTATTACTGTGAGTGTCACCACGTACAACATATGGATTATAAACTAAGTATTACTGTGAGTGACACCACGTACAACATATGGATTATAAACTAAGTATTACTGTGAGTGACACCACTGTACAACACATGGATTATAAACTAAGTATTACTGTGAGTGTCACCACGTACAACACATGGATTATAAACTAAGTATTACTGTGAGTGTCACCACGTACAACATATGGATTATAAACTAAGTATTACTGTGAGTGACACCACGTACAACATATGGATTATAAACTAAGTATTACTGTGAGTGACACCACGTTACAACATATGGATTATAAACTAAGTATTACTGTGAGTGACACCACGTACAACATATGGATGATAAACTAAGTATTACTGTGAGTGTCACCACGTACAACACATGGATTATAAACTAAGTATTACTGTGAGTGTCACCACGTACAACATATGGATTATAAACTAAGTATTACTGTGAGTGACACCACGTACAACATATGGATTATAAACTAAGTATTACTGTGAGTGACACCACGTACAACACATGGATTATAAACTAAGTATTACTGTGAGTGTCACCACGTACAACATATGGATTATAAACTAAGTATTACTGTGAGTGTCACCACTGTACAACATATGGATTATAAACTAAGTATTACTGTGAGTGTCACCACGTACAACATATGGATTATAAACTAAGTATTACTGTGAGTGACACCACGTACAACATATGGATTATAAACTAAGTATTACTGTGAGTGTCACCACGTACAACATATGGATTATAAACTAAGTATTACTGTGAGTGACACCACGTACAACATATGGATTATAAACTAAGTATTACTGTGAGTGTCACCACGTACAACATATGGATTATAAACTAAGTATTACTGTGAGTGACACCACGTACAACACATGGATTATAAACTAAGTATTACTGTGAGTGTCACCACGTACAACATATGGATTATAAACTAAGTATTACTGTGAGTGTCACCACGTACAACATATGGATTATAAACTAAGTATTACTGTGAGTGTCACCACGTACAACATATGGATTATAAACTAAGTATTACTGTGAGTGACACCACGTACAACATATGGATTATAAACTAAGTATTACTGTGAGTGTCACCACGTACAACATATGGATTATAAACTAAGTATTACTGTGAGTGACACCACGTACAACATATGGATTATAAACTAAGTATTACTGTGAGTGTCACCACGTACAACATATGGATTATAAACTAAGTATTACTGTGAGTGACACCACGTACAACACATGGATTATAAACTAAGTATTACTGTGAGTGTCACCACGTACAACATATGGATTATAAACTAAGTATTACTGTGAGTGTCACCACTGTACAACATATGGATTATAAACTAAGTATTACTGTGAGTGTCACCACGTACAACACATGGATTATAAACTAAGTATTACTGTGAGTGTCACCACGTACAACATATGGATTATAAACTAAGTATTACTGTGAGTGACACCACGTACAACATATGGATTATAAACTAAGTATTACTGTGAGTGACACCACGTACAACATATGGATTATAAACTAAGTATTACTGTGAGTGTCACCACGTACAACATATGGATTATAAACTAAGTATTACTGTGAGTGTCACCACTGTACAACATATGGATTATAAACTAAGTATTACTGTGAGTGTCACCACGTACAACATATGGATTATAAACTAAGTATTACTGTGAGTGACACCACGTACAACATATGGATTATAAACTAAGTATTACTGTGAGTGTCACCACGTACAACACATGGATTATAAACTAAGTATTACTGTGAGTGTCACCACGTACAACACATGGATTATAAACTAAGTATTACTGTGAGTGACACCACGTACAACATATGGATTATAAACTAAGTATTACTGTGAGTGTCACCACGTACAACATATGGATTATAAACTAAGTATTACTGTGAGTGACACCACGTACAACATATGGATTATAAACTAAGTATTACTGTGAGTGTCACCACGTACAACATATGGATTATAAACTAAGTATTACTGTGAGTGTCACCACGTACAACACATGGATTATAAACTAAGTATTACTGTGAGTGACACCACGTACAACATATGGATTATAAACTAAGTATTACTGTGAGTGTCACCACGTACAACATATGGATTATAAACTAAGTATTACTGTGAGTGTCACCACGTACAACACTATGGATTATAAACTAAGTATTACTGTGAGTGACACCACGTACAACATATGGATTATAAACTAAGTATTACTGTGAGTGTCACCACGTACAACATATGGATTATAAACTAAGTATTACTGTGAGTGACACCACGTACAACATATGGATTATAAACTAAGTATTACTGTGAGTGTCACCACGTACAACATATGGATTATAAACTAAGTATTACTGTGAGTGACACCACGTACAACATATGGATTATAAACTAAGTATTACTGTGAGTGTCACCACGTACAACACATGGATTATAAACTAAGTATTACTGTGAGTGTCACCACGTACAACACATGGATTATAAACTAAGTATTACTGTGAGTGACACCACGTACAACATATGGATTATAAACTAAGTATTACTGTGAGTGACACCACGTACAACACATGGATTATAAACTAAGTATTACTGTGAGTGACACCACGTACAACATATGGATTATAAACTAAGTATTACTGTGAGTGTCACCACGTACAACATATGGATTATAAACTAAGTATTACTGTGAGTGTCACCACGTACAACATATGGATTATAAACTAAGTATTACTGTGAGTGTCACCACGTACAACATATGGATTATAAACTAAGTATTACTGTGAGTGACACCACGTACAACACATGGATTATAAACTAAGTATTACTGTGAGTGTCACCACGTACAACATATGGATTATAAACTAAGTATTACTGTGAGTGACACCACGTACAACATATGGATTATAAACTAAGTATTACTGTGAGTGTCACCACGTACAACATATGGATTATAAACTAAGTATTACTGTGAGTGTCACCACGTACAACATATGGATTATAAACTAAGTATTACTGTGAGTGTCACCACGTA
Source organism: Nannobrachium achirus (assembly GCF_963921795.1). NCBI lineage: Eukaryota > Metazoa > Chordata > Actinopteri > Myctophiformes > Myctophidae > Nannobrachium > Nannobrachium achirus. The sequence goes on from NC_137823.1 coordinate 61,926,715, forward strand.
CAACATATGGATTATAAACTAAGTATTACTGTGAGTGACACCACGTACAACATATGGATTATAAACTAAGTATTACTGTGAGTGTCACCACGTACAACATATGGATTATAAACTAAGTATTACTGTGAGTGTCACCACGTACAACATATGGATTATAAACTAAGTATTACTGTGAGTGACACCACGTACAACATATGGATTATAAACTAAGTATTACTGTGAGTGACACCACGTACAACATATGGATTATAAACTAAGTATTACTGTGAGTGTCACCACGTACAACATATGGATTATAAACTAAGTATTACTGTGAGTGTCACCACGTACAACATATGATTATAAACTAAGTATTACTGTGAGTGTCACCACGTACAACATATGGATTATAAACTAAGTATTACTGTGAGTGACACCACGTAACAACATATGGATTATAAACTAAGTATTACTGTGAGTGACACCACGTACAACATATGGATTATAAACTAAGTATTACTGTGAGTGTCACCACGTACAACACATGGATTATAAACTAAGTATTACTGTGAGTGTCACCACGTACAACACATGGATTATAAACTAAGTATTACTGTGAGTGTCACCACGTACAACATATGGATTATAAACTAAGTATTACTGTGAGTGACACCACGTACAACATATGGATTATAAACTAAGTATTACTGTGAGTGACACCACGTACAACACATGGATTATAAACTAAGTATTACTGTGAGTGTCACCACGTACAACATATGGATTATAAACTAAGTATTACTGTGAGTGTCACCACGTACAACATATGGATTATAAACTAAGTATTACTGTGAGTGTCACCACGTACAACATATGGATTATAAACTAAGTATTACTGTGAGTGACACCACGTACAACATATGGATTATAAACTAAGTATTACTGTGAGTGTCACCACGTACAACACATGGATTATAAACTAAGTATTACTGTGAGTGTCACCACGTACAACATATGGATTATAAACTAAGTATTACTGTGAGTGACACCACGTACAACATATGGATTATAAACTAAGTATTACTGTGAGTGTCACCACGTACAACATATGGATTATAAACTAAGTATTACTGTGAGTGTCACCACGTACAACATATGGATTATAAACTAAGTATTACTGTGAGTGTCACCACGTACAACATTATGGATTATAAACTAAGTATTACTGTGAGTGACACCACGTACAACATATGGATTATAAACTAAGTATTACTGTGAGTGACACCACGTACAACATATGGATTATAAACTAAGTATTACTGTGAGTGTCACCACGTACAACATATGGATTATAAACTAAGTATTACTGTGAGTGACACCACGTACAACATATGGATTATAAACTAAGTATTACTGTGAGTGTCACCACTGTACAACATATGGATTATAAACTAAGTATTACTGTGAGTGTCACCACGTACAACATATGGATTATAAACTAAGTATTACTGTGAGTGTCACCACGTACAACATATGGATTATAAACTAAATATTACTGTGAGTGTCACCACGTACAACATATGGATTATAAACTAAGTATTACTGTGAGTGTCACCATGTACAACACATGGATTATAAACTAAGTATTACTGTGAGTGTCACCACGTACAACACATGGATTATAAACTAAGTATTACTGTGAGTGACACCACGTACAACATATGGATTATAAACTAAGTATTACTGTGAGTGTCACCACGTACAACATATGGATTATAAACTAAGTATTACTGTGAGTGTCACCACGTACAACATATGGATGATAAACTAAGTATTACTGTGAGTGACACCACTGTACAACATATGGATTATAAACTAAGTATTACTGTGAGTGTCACCACGTACAACATATGGATTATAAACTAAGTATTACTGTGAGTGTCACCACGTACAACACATGGATTATAAACTAAGTATTACTGTGAGTGACACCACGTACAACATATGGATTATAAACTAAGTATTACTGTGAGTGTCACCACGTACAACATATGGATTATAAACTAAGTATTACTGTGAGTGTCACCACGTACAACATATGGATTATAAACTAAGTATTACTGTGAGTGACACCACGTACAACATATGGATTATAAACTAAGTATTACTGTGAGTGTCACCACGTACAACATATGGATTATAAACTAAGTATTACTGTGAGTGTCACCACGTACAACACATGGATTATAAACTAAGTATTACTGTGAGTGTCACACGTACAACATATGGATTATAAACTAAGTATTACTGTGAGTGTCACCACGTACAACATATGGATTATAAACTAAGTATTACTGTGAGTGACACCACGTACAACATATGGATTATAAACTAAGTATTACTGTGAGTGTCACCACGTACAACATATGGATTATAAACTAAGTATTACTGTGAGTGTCACCACGTACAGAACATATTGATTATAAACTAAGTATTACTGTGAGTGTCACCACGTACAACATATGGATTATAAACTAAGTATTACTGTGAGTGACACCACGTACAACATATGGATTATAAACTAAGTATTACTGTGAGTGACACCACGTACAACATATGGATTATAAACTAAGTATTACTGTGAGTGTCACCACGTACAACACATGGATTATAAACTAAGTATTTACTGTGAGTGTCACCACGTACAACACATGGATTATAAACTAAGTATTACTGTGAGT
>NC_137823.1:61929634-61964634 GCF_963921795.1 Nannobrachium achirus
AAGTATTACTGTGAGTGACACCACGTACAACATATGGATTATAAACTAAGTATTACTGTGAGTGTCACCACTGTACAACATATGGATTATAAACTAAGTATTACTGTGAGTGACACCACGTACAACATATGGATTATAAACTAAGTATTACTGTGAGTGTCACCACGTACAACATATGGATTATAAACTAAGTATTACTGTGAGTGTCACCACGTACAACATATGGATTATAAACTAAGTATTACTGTGAGTGACACCACGTACAACACATGGATTATAAACTAAGTATTACTGTGAGTGTCACCACGTACAACATATGGATTATAAACTAAGTATTACTGTGAGTGTCACCACGTACAACATATGGATTATAAACTAAGTATTACTGTGAGTGACACCACGTACAACATATGGATTATAAACTAAGTATTACTGTGAGTGTCACCACGTACAACATATGGATTATAAACTAAGTATTACTGTGAGTGTCACCACGTACAACATATGGATTATAAACTAAGTATTACTGTGAGTGACACCACGTACAACATATGGATTATAAACTAAGTATTACTGTGAGTGACACCACGTACAACACATGGATTATAAACTAAGTATTACTGTGAGTGTCACCACGTACAACATATGGATTATAAACTAAGTATTACTGTGAGTGTCACCACGTACAACATATGGATTATAAACTAAGTATTACTGTGAGTGACACCACGTACAACATATGGATTATAAACTAAGTATTACTGTGAGTGTCACCACGTACAACATATGGATTATAAACTAAGTATTACTGTGAGTGTCACCACGTACAACATATGGATTATAAACTAAGTATTACTGTGAGTGTCACCACGTACAACATATGGATTATAAACTAAGTATTTCTGTGAGTGACACCACGTACAACATATGGATTATAAACTAAGTATTACTGTGAGTGTCACCACGTACAACACATGGATTATAAACTAAGTATTACTGTGAGTGTCACCACGTACAACATATGGATTATAAACTAAGTATTACTGTGAGTGACACCACGTACAACATATGGATTATAAACTAAGTATTACTGTGAGTGTCACCACGTACAACATATGGATTATAAACTAAGTATTACTGTGAGTGTCACCACGTACAACATATGGATTATAAACTAAGTATTACTGTGAGTGTCACCACGTACAACATATGGATTATAAACTAAGTATTACTGTGAGTGACACCACGTACAACATATGGATTATAAACTAAGTATTACTGTGAGTGACACCACGTACAACATATGGATTATAAACTAAGTATTACTGTGAGTGTCACCACGTACAACATATGGATTATAAACTAAGTATTACTGTGAGTGACACCACGTACAACATATGGATTATAAACTAAGTATTACTGTGAGTGACACCACTGTACAACATATGGATTATAAACTAAGTATTACTGTGAGTGTCACCACGTACAACATATGGATTATAAACTAAGTATTACTGTGAGTGTCACCACGTACAACATATGGATTATAAACTAAGTATTACTGTGAGTGTCACCACGTACAACATATGGATTATAAACTAAGTATTACTGTGAGTGTCACCACGTACAACACATGGATTATAAACTAAGTATTACTGTGAGTGTCACCACGTACAACAAATGGATTATAAACTAAGTATTACTGTGAGTGACACCACGTACAACATATGGATTATAAACTAAGTATTACTGTGAGTGTCACCACGTACAACATATGGATTATAAACTAAGTATTACTGTGAGTGTCACCACGTACAACATATGGATGATAAACTAAGTATTACTGTGAGTGACACCACTGTACAACATATGGATTATAAACTAAGTATTACTGTGAGTGTCACCACGTACAACATATGGATTATAAACTAAGTATTACTGTGAGTGTCACCACGTACAACACATGGATTATAAACTAAGTATTACTGTGAGTGACACCACGTACAACATATGGATTATAAACTAAGTATTACTGTGAGTGTCACCACGTACAACATATGGATTATAAACTAAGTATTACTGTGAGTGTCACCACGTACAACATATGGATTATAAACTAAGTATTACTGTGAGTGACACCACGTACAACATATGGATTATAAACTAAGTATTACTGTGAGTGTCACCACGTACAACATATGGATTATAAACTAAGTATTACTGTGAGTGTCACCACGTACAACACATGGATTATAAACTAAGTATTACTGTGAGTGTCACCACGTACAACATATGGATTATAAACTAAGTATTACTGTGAGTGTCACCACGTACAACATATGGATTATAAACTAAGTATTACTGTGAGTGACACCACGTACAACATATGGATTATAAACTAAGTATTACTGTGAGTGTCACCACGTACAACATATGGATTATAAACTAAGTATTACTGTGAGTGTCACCACGTACAACACATGGATTATAAACTAAGTATTACTGTGAGTGTCACCACGTACAACATATGGATTATAAACTAAGTATTACTGTGAGTGTCACCACGTACAACATATGGATTATAAACTAAGTATTACTGTGAGTGTCACCACGTACAACATATGGATTATAAACTAAGTATTACTGTGAGTGACACCACGTACAACATATGGATTATAAACTAAGTATTACTGTGAGTGTCACCACGTACAACATATGGATTATAAACTAATATTACTGTGAGTGTCACCACGTACAACATATGGATTATAAACTAAGTATTACTGTGAGTGTCACCACGTACAACATATGGATTATAAACTAAGTATTACTGTGAGTGTCACCACGTACAACATATGGATTATAAACTAAGTATTACTGTGAGTGACACCACGTACAACATATGGATTATAAACTAAGTATTACTGTGAGTGACACCACGTACAACATATGGATTATAAACTAAGTATTACTGTGAGTGTCACCACGTACAACATATGGATTATAAACTAAGTATTACTGTGAGTGACACCACGTACAACATATGGATTATAAACTAAGTATTACTGTGAGTGACACCACGTACAACACATGGATTATAAACTAAGTATTACTGTGAGTGTCACCACGTACAACATATGGATTATAAACTAAGTATTACTGTGAGTGTCACCACGTACAACATATGGATTATAAACTAAGTATTACTGTGAGTGACACCACGTACAACATATGGATTATAAACTAAGTATTACTGTGAGTGACACCACGTACAACATATGGATTATAAACTAAGTATTACTGTGAGTGACACCACGTACAACATATGGATTATAAACTAAGTATTACTGTGAGTGTCACCACGTACAACATATGGATTATAAACTAAGTATTACTGTGAGTGTCACCACGTACAACATATGGATTATAAACTAAGTATTACTGTGAGTGTCACCACGTACAACATATGGATTATAAACTAAGTATTACTGTGAGTGACACCACGTACAACATATGGATTATAAACTAAGTATTACTGTGAGTGACACCACGTACAACATATGGATTATAAACTAAGTATTACTGTGAGTGACACCACGTACAACATATGGATTATAAACTAAGTATTACTGTGAGTGTCACCACGTACAACATATGGATTATAAACTAAGTATTACTGTGAGTGTCACCACGTACAACATATGGATTATAAACTAAGTATTACTGTGAGTGACACCACGTACAACATATGGATTATAAACTAAGTATTACTGTGAGTGTCACCACGTACAACATATGGATTATAAACTAAGTATTACTGTGAGTGACACCACGTACAACATATGGATTATAAACTAAGTATTACTGTGAGTGTCACCACGTACAACATATGGATTATAAACTAAGTATTACTGTGAGTGTCACCACGTACAACATATGGATTATAAACTAAGTATTACTGTGAGTGTCACCACGTACAACATATGGATTATAAACTAAGTATTACTGTGAGTGTCACCACGTACAACATATGGATTATAAACTAAGTATTACTGTGAGTGTCACCACGTACAACATATGGATTATAAACTAAGTATTACTGTGAGTGTCACCACGTACAACATATGGATTATAAACTAAGTATTACTGTGAGTGACACCACGTACAACATATGGATTATAAACTAAGTATTACTGTGAGTGTCACCACGTACAACATATGGATTATAAACTAAGTATTACTGTGAGTGTCACCACTGTACAACATATGGATTATAAACTAAGTATTACTGTGAGTGTCACCACGTACAACATATGGATTATAAACTAAGTATTACTGTGAGTGACACCACGTACAACATATGGATTATAAACTAAGTATTACTGTGAGTGACACCACGTACAACATATGGATTATAAACTAAGTATTACTGTGAGTGTCACCACGTACAACATATGGATTATAAACTAAGTATTACTGTGAGTGTCACCACGTACAACATATGGATTATAAACTAAGTATTACTGTGAGTGACACCACTGTACAACATATGGATTATAAACTAAGTATTACTGTGAGTGTCACCACGTACAACATATGGATGATAAACTAAGTATTACTGTGAGTGTCACCACGTACAACATATGGATTATAAACTAAGTATTACTGTGAGTGTCACCACGTACAACATATGGATGATAAACTAAGTATTACTGTGAGTGTCACCACGTACAACATATGGATGATAAACTAAGTATTACTGTGAGTGTCACCACGTACAACATATGGATTATAAACTAAGTATTACTGTGAGTGACACCACGTACAACATATGGATTATAAACTAAGTATTACTGTGAGTGTCACCACGTACAACATATGGATTATAAACTAAGTATTACTGTGAGTGACACCACGTACAACATATGGATTATAAACTAAGTATTACTGTGAGTGACACCACGTACAACATATGGATTATAAACTAAGTATTACTGTGAGTGTCACCACGTACAACACATGGATTATAAACTAAGTATTACTGTGAGTGTCACCACGTACAACATATGGATTATAAACTAAGTATTACTGTGAGTGTCACCACGTACAACATATGGATTATAAACTAAGTATTACTGTGAGTGTCACCACGTACAACATATGGATTATAAACTAAGTATTACTGTGAGTGTCACCACGTACAACATATGGATTATAAACTAAGTATTACTGTGAGTGTCACCACGTACAACACATGGATTATAAACTAAGTATTACTGTGAGTGACACCACTGTACAACATATGGATTATAAACTAAGTATTACTGTGAGTGACACCACGTACAACATATGGATTATAAACTAAGTATTACTGTGAGTGTCACCACGTACAACACATGGATTATAAACTAAGTATTACTGTGAGTGACACCACGTACAACATATGGATTATAAACTAAGTATTACTGTGAGTGTCACCACGTACAACACATGGATTATAAACTAAGTATTACTGTGAGTGTCACCACTGTACAACATATGGATTATAAACTAAGTATTACTGTGAGTGACACCACGTACAACATATGGATTATAAACTAAGTATTACTGTGAGTGTCACCACGTACAACATATGGATTATAAACTAAGTATTACTGTGAGTGTCACCACGTACAACATATGGATTATAAACTAAGTATTACTGTGAGTGTCACCACGTACAACACATGGATTATAAACTAAGTATTACTGTGAGTGTCACCACGTACAACACATGGATTATAAACTAAGTATTACTGTGAGTGTCACCACGTACAACATATGGATTATAAACTAAGTATTACTGTGAGTGTCACCACGTACAACATATGGATTATAAACTAAGTATTACTGTGAGTGACACCACGTACAACACATGGATTATAAACTAAGTATTACTGTGAGTGTCACCACGTACAACATATGGATTATAAACTAAGTATTACTGTGAGTGTCACCACGTACAACACATGGATTATAAACTAAGTATTACTGTGAGTGTCACCACGTACAACATATGGATTATAAACTAAGTATTACTGTGAGTGTCACCACGTACAACATATGGATTATAAACTAAGTATTACTGTGAGTGTCACCACGTACAACATATGGATTATAAACTAAGTATTACTGTGAGTGACACCACGTACAACATATGGATTATAAACTAAGTATTACTGTGAGTGACACCACGTACAACATATGGATTATAAACTAAGTATTACTGTGAGTGTCACCACGTACAACATATGGATTATAAACTAAGTATTACTGTGAGTGTCACCACGTACAACATATGGATTATAAACTAAGTATTACTGTGAGTGACACCACGTACAACATATGGATTATAAACTAAGTATTACTGTGAGTGACACCACGTACAACACATGGATTATAAACTAAGTATTACTGTGAGTGACACCACGTACAACACATGGATTATAAACTAAGTATTACTGTGAGTGACACCACGTACAACACATGGATTATAAACTAAGTATTACTGTGAGTGTCACCACGTACAACATATGGATTATAAACTAAGTATTACTGTGAGTGTCACCACGTACAACATATGGATTATAAACTAAGTATTACTGTGAGTGTCACCACGTACAACATATGGATTATAAACTAAGTATTACTGTGAGTGTCACCACGTACAACATATGGATTATAAACTAAGTATTACTGTGAGTGTCACCACGTACAACATATGGATTATAAACTAAGTATTACTGTGAGTGACACCACTGTACAACATATGGATTATAAACTAAGTATTACTGTGAGTGTCACCACGTACAACATATGGATTATAAACTAAGTATTACTGTGAGTGACACCACGTACAACATATGGATTATAAACTAAGTATTACTGTGAGTGTCACCACGTACAACATATGGATTATAAACTAAGTATTACTGTGAGTGACACCACGTACAACACATGGATTATAAACTAAGTATTACTGTGAGTGTCACCACGTACAACATATGGATTATAAACTAAGTATTACTGTGAGTGTCACCACGTACAACATATGGATTATAAACTAAGTATTACTGTGAGTGACACCACGTACAACATATGGATTATAAACTAAGTATTACTGTGAGTGACACCACGTACAACATATGGATTATAAACTAAGTATTACTGTGAGTGACACCACGTACAACATATGGATTATAAACTAAGTATTACTGTGAGTGTCACCACGTACAACATATGGATTATAAACTAAGTATTACTGTGAGTGTCACCACGTACAACATATGGATTATAAACTAAGTATTACTGTGAGTGTCACCACGTACAACATATGGATTATAAACTAAGTATTACTGTGAGTGACACCACGTACAACATATGGATTATAAACTAAGTATTACTGTGAGTGACACCACGTACAACATATGGATTATAAACTAAGTATTACTGTGAGTGACACCACGTACAACATATGGATTATAAACTAAGTATTACTGTGAGTGTCACCACGTACAACATATGGATTATAAACTAAGTATTACTGTGAGTGTCACCACGTACAACATATGGATTATAAACTAAGTATTACTGTGAGTGACACCACGTACAACATATGGATTATAAACTAAGTATTACTGTGAGTGTCACCACGTACAACATATGGATTATAAACTAAGTATTACTGTGAGTGACACCACGTACAACATATGGATTATAAACTAAGTATTACTGTGAGTGTCACCACGTACAACATATGGATTATAAACTAAGTATTACTGTGAGTGTCACCACGTACAACATATGGATTATAAACTAAGTATTACTGTGAGTGTCACCACGTACAACATATGGATTATAAACTAAGTATTACTGTGAGTGTCACCACGTACAACATATGGATTATAAACTAAGTATTACTGTGAGTGTCACCACGTACAACATATGGATTATAAACTAAGTATTACTGTGAGTGTCACCACGTACAACATATGGATTATAAACTAAGTATTACTGTGAGTGACACCACGTACAACATATGGATTATAAACTAAGTATTACTGTGAGTGTCACCACGTACAACATATGGATTATAAACTAAGTATTACTGTGAGTGTCACCACTGTACAACATATGGATTATAAACTAAGTATTACTGTGAGTGTCACCACGTACAACATATGGATTATAAACTAAGTATTACTGTGAGTGACACCACGTACAACATATGGATTATAAACTAAGTATTACTGTGAGTGACACCACGTACAACATATGGATTATAAACTAAGTATTACTGTGAGTGTCACCACGTACAACATATGGATTATAAACTAAGTATTACTGTGAGTGTCACCACGTACAACATATGGATTATAAACTAAGTATTACTGTGAGTGACACCACTGTACAACATATGGATTATAAACTAAGTATTACTGTGAGTGTCACCACGTACAACATATGGATGATAAACTAAGTATTACTGTGAGTGTCACCACGTACAACATATGGATGATAAACTAAGTATTACTGTGAGTGTCACCACGTACAACATATGGATGATAAACTAAGTATTACTGTGAGTGACACCACGTACAACATATGGATTATAAACTAAGTATTACTGTGAGTGTCACCACGTACAACATATGGATTATAAACTAAGTATTACTGTGAGTGACACCACGTACAACATATGGATTATAAACTAAGTATTACTGTGAGTGACACCACGTACAACATATGGATTATAAACTAAGTATTACTGTGAGTGTCACCACGTACAACACATGGATTATAAACTAAGTATTACTGTGAGTGTCACCACGTACAACATATGGATTATAAACTAAGTATTACTGTGAGTGTCACCACGTACAACATATGGATTATAAACTAAGTATTACTTTTAGTAATACTTATAAACTAAGTATTACTGTGAGTGTCACCACGTACAACATATGGATTATAAACTAAGTATTACTGTGAGTGTCACCACGTACAACACATGGATTATAAACTAAGTATTACTGTGAGTGTCACCACGTACAACATATGGATTATAAACTAAGTATTACTGTGAGTGTCACCACGTACAACATATGGATTATAAACTAAGTATTACTGTGAGTGACACCACGTACAACATATGGATTATAAACTAAGTATTACTGTGAGTGACACCACGTACAACATATGGATTATAAACTAAGTATTACTGTGAGTGACACCACGTACAACATATGGATTATAAACTAAGTATTACTGTGAGTGTCACCACGTACAACATATGGATTATAAACTAAGTATTACTGTGAGTGTCACCACGTACAACATATGGATTATAAACTAAGTATTACTGTGAGTGACACCACGTACAACATATGGATTATAAACTAAGTATTACTGTGAGTGACACCACGTACAACACATGGATTATAAACTAAGTATTACTGTGAGTGACACCACGTACAACACATGGATTATAAACTAAGTATTACTGTGAGTGACACCACGTACAACATATGGATTATAAACTAAGTATTACTGTGAGTGTCACCACGTACAACATATGGATTATAAACTAAGTATTACTGTGAGTGTCACCACGTACAACATATGGATTATAAACTAAGTATTACTGTGAGTGTCACCACGTACAACATATGGATTATAAACTAAGTATTACTGTGAGTGTCACCACGTACAACATATGGATTATAAACTAAGTATTACTGTGAGTGACACCACTGTACAACATATGGATTATAAACTAAGTATTACTGTGAGTGTCACCACGTACAACATATGGATTATAAACTAAGTATTACTGTGAGTGACACCACGTACAACATATGGATTATAAACTAAGTATTACTGTGAGTGTCACCACGTACAACATATGGATTATAAACTAAGTATTACTGTGAGTGACACCACGTACAACATATGGATTATAAACTAAGTATTACTGTGAGTGTCACCACGTACAACATATGGATTATAAACTAAGTATTACTGTGAGTGACACCACGTACAACATATGGATTATAAACTAAGTATTACTGTGAGTGACACCACGTACAACATATGGATTATAAACTAAGTATTACTGTGAGTGTCACCACGTACAACATATGGATTATAAACTAAGTATTACTGTGAGTGTCACCACGTACAACATATGGATTATAAACTAAGTATTACTGTGAGTGACACCACGTACAACATATGGATTATAAACTAAGTATTACTGTGAGTGTCACCACTGTACAACATATGGATTATAAACTAAGTATTACTGTGAGTGTCACCACGTACAACATATGGATTATAAACTAAGTATTACTGTGAGTGACACCACGTACAACATATGGATTATAAACTAAGTATTACTGTGAGTGTCACCACGTACAACATATGGATTATAAACTAAGTATTACTGTGAGTGACACCACGTACAACATATGGATTATAAACTAAGTATTACTGTGAGTGTCACCACGTACAACATATGGATTATAAACTAAGTATTACTGTGAGTGTCACCACGTACAACATATGGATTATAAACTAAGTATTACTGTGAGTGACACCACGTACAACATATGGATTATAAACTAAGTATTACTGTGAGTGTCACCACGTACAACATATGGATTATAAACTAAGTATTACTGTGAGTGTCACCACGTACAACATATGGATTATAAACTAAGTATTACTGTGAGTGTCACCACGTACAACATATGGATTATAAACTAAGTATTACTGTGAGTGTCACCACGTACAACATATGGATTATAAACTAAGTATTACTGTGAGTGACACCACGTACAACATATGGATTATAAACTAAGTATTACTGTGAGTGTCACCACGTACAACATATGGATTATAAACTAAGTATTACTGTGAGTGACACCACGTACAACATATGGATTATAAACTAAGTATTACTGTGAGTGTCACCACGTACAACATATGGATTATAAACTAAGTATTACTGTGAGTGACACCACGTACAACATATGGATTATAAACTAAGTATTACTGTGAGTGTCACCACTGTACAACATATGGATTATAAACTAAGTATTACTGTGAGTGTCACCACGTACAACATATGGATTATAAACTAAGTATTACTGTGAGTGACACCACGTACAACATATGGATTATAAACTAAGTATTACTGTGAGTGTCACCACTGTACAACATATGGATTATAAACTAAGTATTACTGTGAGTGACACCACGTACAACATATGGATTATAAACTAAGTATTACTGTGAGTGTCACCACGTACAACATATGGATTATAAACTAAGTATTACTGTGAGTGTCACCACGTACAACATATGGATTATAAACTAAGTATTACTGTGAGTGTCACCACGTACAACATATGGATTATAAACTAAGTATTACTGTGAGTGACACCACGTACAACACATGGATTATAAACTAAGTATTACTGTGAGTGTCACCACGTACAACATATGGATTATAAACTAAGTATTACTGTGAGTGTCACCACGTACAACATATGGATTATAAACTAAGTATTACTGTGAGTGACACCACGTACAACATATGGATTATAAACTAAGTATTACTGTGAGTGTCACCACGTACAACATATGGATTATAAACTAAGTATTACTGTGAGTGACACCACGTACAACATATGGATTATAAACTAAGTATTACTCAATGCTTTGTGAGTGACACCACGTACAACATATGGATTATAAACTAAGTATTACTCAATGCTTTGTGAGTGACACCACGTACAACATATGGATTATAAACTAAGTATTACTGTGAGTGACACCACGTACAACATATGGATTATAAACTAAGTATTACTCACGCCAATGTTGTTATCACAGCAACCAATGATGGTTCAACAAAGTCTGAATACACAAATACATACTGAACACTTGCAAATAGCAATGTCAACAGTCAGTCCCAAAGATTGTATTTGAGAAACAAATTTGATTTACCTGTAGTCTGAACAAAGCCTATGCACTCTGTTTAGGAATCATGCTGGTCATCATAGGCTCTCAAGTGGTACATTTAGTTACTCTAAGGGAAGTGATAGGTTTTTTGTTGTGTGCTTTAGACTCACTGGCCCTCTCGCGGGGTGTTTTGGTGTTGAAGACAGAGAGAGGGTTGTAAGCGTTGAGTTCAGGCTCCATGAAGGCCACGGGCATGGCTGCCACCAAGGTGGCCAAACCCTCGCCTAGAGCTGGCAGATGCCTGGAACGATCAGACAACAGCATCCAAATAAAACATAATATACATCAGCAATCAATAGGCACATTAACAGCACATTGGTACATATTATAAACCTATACATATACATCTATAGTAAGTAGTAAGTAAGTATATGAGTACGAGTAAGTATAGCATCTTCTTCAGAAGGGGATTCTTAGACCTCAGCTTGGGACAAAAGCGAGACTTCAGCCCCTCAACCAAAGACCAACAGGTTGAGAATAGTCTGGCATAGCATGATGATCTGAGACCTCCGCTTAACAATACATCTGGTGATATCTAAATGCAATGTACTGTAGCTAGAACTGGATCAGTAGGTGGAGATCTCTGGTCGTCTGGTCATGTGAGACTAACTAAGAACTTCATAGTGTGGCCCCACCCCATTGCTTCATACACTATAGGACCCTGTTTCCACCACCAGGGGTCCAAAAAGACCCTTACAGGGCTGTAACTCTAAGACTGAACAAATGTGTTCATTTGTACACCCTTACAGGGCAATTTGGTTCCATTTCTACAAACTCTGAGTTAAATGAATGCAGAGGATTTCACAGGGTAGATTGGTGTTCCGGGCATTAAAAGAAAATCTTCAAAGTGGTGGTCCTTGAAATTAACAACTACCTACCTCTCCACAAAGATGGTCTTCCCCGTGCCCAGACAATACAGACAGGTGAGGATGCGGTAGCAGTACAGCTGCACGTCGTTTACTACAACACAAAACCAACGCAATTAATCAACATCAAAATAGCAAAAATAGCAAAATACCCGACTGTAAATGGAAAAAAAAACAGCCCTAGAACAGAGAAAGGCCCCCCGACTCACCCAGCAGGTCCGAGCCGAACCCGTGCGTTGTGACGTGGTCGAACAGTGCGGTCAGGAGGGGCAGCAGTGCCACGGTGACGTAGTTTAAGTTCTGGGAGAGGCTCTTCATTTGGGCGCGGGACTGCGTGAACTTCCCCAGCTTCAGCATCTCCAGCAGCTTCTCCAGGTCCTCGGACGCGTTCTCGAAGAACCCTCGCACCCCGGCCTTCACCAGCTCAGAGCCGGACTTCATCACTGTTCTGAATGTTAGTGGAAATCACCCCGCAAAATGAAGCTGTGAGTCTGGGAATCTAATGCCGGTGTTTCTCAAACTTTCACATTTCAGGGTCTCGCCCTTAACTCTGACAGTGTACAAATGGTTCCATTTGGACACTGTCAGAGTTACAGACTTGTATGGGCCAATTTAGACCCCCATAAAGGAACCCACATAGTCCACTTTGAGAACCAATGATCTAATCAAGTACAGGTAACAAGAATATTTCTGTAACAGAGGTGATCCAAACCTCCCCACCCAGCTTCGTACCCGGGTCTCCCACGCGAAAGTCCAATATCTTAACCATTACTCCAAAGGGACATCCCTATGGAACGAGAGCAGATACTAGACTTTTGAGGCTTCAGGCTGGGACTGCGACTCTCTCTTTCTAATCTGTCAAATGGCTGCAAAAATAATTTCATTGTTACAGCTTGCAGGAGTGCGTGGGATATCATGTGGGTAGAAAAGGGAGGTGTCTGTTTTGCATTTCAAAGCATGCAGCCATCCATCCATAAACACATACCATCCATCCATCCACACATACCATCCATCCATACACACATACCATCCATACACACATACCTTGTGTCATCCATCCATACACACATACCATCCATCCATACACACATACCTTGTGTCATCCATCCATACACACATACCATCCATCCATACACACATACCATCCATCCATACACACATACCTTGTGTCATCCATCCATACACACATACCTTGTGTCATCCATCCATAAACACATACCTCGTGTCAAGCGAACAGGCAAGGATGTGGAGGCAGTTCACCATCGTCGTGGAGTCGGTGCCTGCATGTGAGAGGAACGCCATGATGGGGGGAAAATCAATCAACATACAATGAAAGCACAGACTGGCACCGATCGAGGCACACACTGGTAGAGGTAGCAGCGCCATCCTTACCGAAGAGGGAAATCCTGTGTCTGACAAGAGCTGCCAGCTTACAGAACAGGCTGGAAGAGAAGGGAAGTGAGAGTTGAAATGAACAGAGAAAGCAAGGAAGAGAGAAAGAAATGGAAGGTAAAAGAGTGGAACAAGAAAACATACAAAGTATGATTGATATACGATGATGAAGTGTGAATCTATGCAGCAAGAATATCAACACTGTTCACTACATTGCATGGTCCAGGGTTGTCAAACTCATTTTAGGATTGGTCAAAATGCAACTTTGTGTGTGCTAGATAACCTTTTGTCTGTGCGTGCGTGCATGCATTTTCTTAGTGCTTAGTTGCTGTCATACTAATCACTCACAACACACAAAACATTCTTAATATATTTTTGGACTTTTTTATGCCTTTACCAATAATATACAGTATAGTGTGTAGACAGGAAATGGGGAGAGAGAGAAGGGTCGACGGAATCGGGACTCGAACCCGCGTCACAGTACCTAGATTCCATTTCTCGACAGAACTGGTACTCTGTGAGTATCGGCTCAATTCAAGCATTGTCTGCAACAACTTTGTCAATCTTGAATAGTCTCTGGTCTACCAGCTCCACAAACTCCTTGTGACAGTCACAAATTGAGCTTCATGAGATATGTCAGTTCTTAGAGAAGGCAATACATGACTTCACTTCAGTATCACCTTCAAGGATTCTCCCTTCTTCACAGAGTTCAGTGCAGTACCTGCTGCCTCCATTTAGATGTTAACGCTTTGTTTTGCTCATTTCTGGGGCCCAGATTTAACCCCATTGCTGGCCGGTAGTTTGACACCCCTTGTAAGTGAAAGCTTTAGTGGATAACATAAGTTATTCTAACATCACTTCAAATGTGTACAGTAGCATTTAGTGCTTCAGTGCTCTATACCTGGTGATCATCTCCTTCTCCTTGTTAGAGGCGTAGCCGCAGCTGCTGAGGTTCTTACTGGGCGTGGATAGGAAGTAGAGACAGTGATTCTTGAAGTTGGATTCTATCAAAGGGAGCAACACCTGGTAGAAAAGAAGGAGATGGGGGTCAGAGAGCTTGAACAAAATCCTATGCCATCAAACAATTCAATATTCAACATGTTCAATACGGCTTGTATTTCAGTCATGTCAAGAGAGTGATGTACCTTGGCAAAGAACTTGATTTCCTGGTCATGAGGGGATTTGTCCGTCTTTCCGCTGGTAGCCATGGCCTCTGCAGGAACGTTTGAAAGGTGTGTGACAGGGGCAGGTTTATGGAATTTATTACGTTTTCAAAGCACACTTCGAGAAAATTGCATTTGTGTGTTTGGTTAAGCCAAATGCCACACACTCACCCAGATGAGCGATGAACTCCTGAGCAGAGTCCACATACTTCAGCAGCCTCTTCAGCAGCCTGTAAGCAAACCTCTTCTCCATGGACGTGGATTCCTGCTCCATGTCCTTCAGACCTCTGCCACACGGAAGGAATCACAAATACCAGTATTCACACTCAGGGCTCACTCTGTTCTGGGTTACTCTGTTCTGGGTACTTGCTAAAAAGGTTAAACGCAACGCTAGCTATAATGATGTAAGGTTTGTATTCAAAGTCTTTAATTTCAGTACAAACTACTGAGGTCTTGCACATGAAGGCAATGTGTGGGAGTTTTTTTTCTGCTACTCTACATTCCTTGCCCTAGTTTGGTTCTCTCTTCTTATGCACCTGTTGCTCTGTAGGTGTGCAAAATTCTTGTTTCTCATGACATCCGTGAAGAAACAGTCAACTTGCCAGCATATTTCCACAGCGCAACAAACATGCTTCTGTACTTGCCCTGACAGATATTGTAACAAAACAAAGCCTTAGAAGATGAAAGCCAACCTGGTGACGCCGTATCCGCTGACTTGCAGGAACTTGAAGAGTTCCTGGGCTTTCTCTCTGTCTCTGTACTTCTCTTTAGCTGTCAGGGTGTCATAGGGAACCAGCATCGGGTGGGTCCCTCCTCCTGGTGGACCAAATCAAAGCAAGATGTAAAGTCAGAAGTACAGCTTGCAGAAGACAGTTTACAGTTCAGGCATTTAGCAGACACTTTCAATCCAAAGCGACTTACAATAAGCAGGTAATACACATCACTATAATAAGCTAATATGATATTATGTAATATGTCAGTAAATTAACAACAATATAAGAACTGCATAGGAATATAAATCTAGAAAAACAATAACATAGGTAGACCACACGCCTAATCAGTAAAAAAACGTATAAAAACCTGTAAAATGCTATCTAGATTCATGTAGGGGAAGGGGGAGTGTTACAGTAATGCTATGGGTTTAGGTGGAGTCTGAAGAGGAGAGTCTTCAGTCCACGGCGGAAGCAAGAGAGTGAGTCTGTAGTTCTAAGTGTGAAAGGAGTTTATTCCACAGTTTGGGGGCCAGGGGGGGCAAATTGTCTAGGACGAGTGGATTTTGTCCTGGTTTTTAAAATGCTCAGAGGATGACATAGAAAGCGAGCAAACAAAGGGAAAAGCAATAAAGAAAATAGAGACAAACTGCAACACAGCTCCTAAGGAACACTCCTCGTTTCAGCACACCATGCCTGCTTTAGAAATTCTGATGTTTTTGCTGTCTTTTGTTGGTCTTCCTTGTAGCAAAACGTTCCAATACCAGCAATGCTCAACCTATTCTGGTGTTCGCAGCCCACCCATCTGACCACTTAACACGGCAGACATGTGGGTCGCAGGCATTTTCAGAGCATGTTTATTTTAATGATCAATTTATTGTGTTGCGGCTTGGATCAATGGAACTAACATAGGCATAGCATTATCGTCATTGTCGTGTGAAAACCTTGTATGTCCAAAACCATTCGTTTTGCATTTTTCATTTTAAAAATGATTAAAATAGCCGATTTACAAGCACAAAACACCTCGCACCGCGAGGCGTTGTGGGCTTGTAGATCTGCTGTTTTCACTACTTCTGTGCGACGGCCTTGTACGATGAAGCAGGGCTTTACTTTGCGAAAGAACATACAAATTTGAAACTTGAGATACGAGGTTTCCACCCGACAGCGACGATATTTAAGTTTTTTTTTTTTTTTTTTTTTTTTACAAGAATGTCTGTCCTATACTAGATGTGCACACATCAAGTATAGTGGGATAATAAAGGTATCTATCTATACACACCTTTACTGCTCAGCTCGCTCTTCTTCTTGAAGCACCAGATGTTGTGGTAGTTTTCTGCCACCACCTCCACCATGCCCTTGGGCAACAACACCAAAAAGTATCAGCCACGTGAAATAATGACCTTTTTCTTGGTGGCTTTATGTCACAAACACAACCACACAGCAACTCTTAGTGATATAATAAATAGTATGAAAATAAAATAAATATTAAATAAAATAACACATTTTGGGGATTTAAAAAAAGCATTTTTTTCCCCCATCATTTTAAATATATATATTTTTTAAATATACTTGCAAATGATTACACCATTGTACAACAACGTTTAAAACAGGCTTAAAGGGGTTAATCAGAATAATCGGTTTAGTTGATTATAAAAATACATATATATATATATATGTTACAGTTAGATTGGGTAACTCAGTTAGATCGTGGTAGGAGCGCTCGTTTTGTAGTTCACCACACACCCCTACCACCACCTGGATCAATTCACTTTGATAGTCTCTTATCAGCGCACCTGTGTAATTCTGCGTAGTCACCATGAGATGGCGACAACAGCCATTCACTTGTGTAGTCGCCAGACGTCACTCGTCTGCGACCCTTCTCTGTTGTTTACTAGCAGCCTAGCTCAGCTGTAGTTAGCCTTTAGCTTACTATGCCTAACTCTAACCCTAACCCTAACCATAACCTCAGTAAAACTATGCCTAACCCTAACCCTAACCTCAGTAAAACTATGCTTAACCCTAACCTCCGTGGGGTGAGGCGCTATCATTCCTGCCGACGCTACGTTGTCGTTGTCATTGTTGTGGATCAAAGCGACCGCAATTGTTCCGCCCCGCGCCACACGACGAGCACTCCGTTTCTCGATCTAACTGTTTCTCGATCTAACCGTGACATATATATATATATATAAAACACATGCTTATGCTCCTCGATTATTTGATTAATCTGAAAAATAATTGATAAAATAATCACTAAGAAAATAATCTATAGTTGCAGCCCTAGTGATGGTGCTAGACTGCCCGTCACTGAAGTGTCATTAGAATGATGACAAGTGACAACTAGTGGAAGATGAGGACAAGGATAACATTCAAAATGAAGACAAAGGCCAACCTGTAAGTCTTTGGACAATGCGACGTTGTGCAAGTCTATTGGAGTGGGGGTGTAGCTGTTAGCCTGTAGAAATGTCAAGGAGGCAATATAAAAATCAAATGTCAACATGAAACTTACTTAGAACAATACAAAGTAAGCGATGGAGTGCTATATGCACACAGTATTATCATGTATTGCATAAGAGTTGTATGTTGTATGTACCCTAGCCTAGCGTCCCTGTTCTGGCTTTGACAAACTGTAATACTGTAGATCAGTGGTTCTCAAAGTGGATTCCAGGGACTCTGTGGGTTCCTTTAGGAGGGTCTAAATTGACTCTTACAAGTCTGTAACTCTGACAGTATACAGTAGAGGTCTTCGGGTTGGTCCGTGAACCGAAATGACCCGGGATCCGAAGATGGCCCTAAATGATGCCGCATGTAATGTGATGCCATGATGGTGAAATAAAGTTGTTGTTTAGAACTCACACACTGTCTGGGGCAGTTATATTATTATTATTATTATTATTATCAAAGACTGTTGATATTAACGTAAGGTGTTGGTTAATGGTTCACAATGGAGTTGTCAGCGTGTGTTATCATGCTCTGCATAGCATAATGGAAACAGACTATAATGAACAAGAACACATGCGACAGAAAATGATAGCATTAGCATTGGCTAGTCAAAGAAGAAGGAATAAAGAAAACATGGATTTATTTGTATTTACAAACTGTCCCCATTTACTGGGGAATACCTTGCAATTCAGGGGAGGCCTTCGCTATGTTTCACCAGTTTCAATTGAAACGGGCCTCGGCCACCAGGGGGCCTCCAGCAAGCCTTGTTCAACTTGCAACAAACTTAAACACTTTTTAATAATCATATAACCTTGTTAATATAACGCCATTTAGATCAATGCTATAACATTATGTAGTGATATATATAAATAGCAGCCAGTCATTGACTATAAGTCAACTTCTGTGTGCGATTGTTGCGCGGCTACTGTGGCCTCGGTGCGGCGGCGGCGCCTCATCAATAGCTCTTGAAATGGGCCTCCAGATTACTAAGGCCGCCCCTGTTGCAATTTAAAAGTTTGAAAAACACTGCTGTAGATGAACATTTAGAGAAAACATAAAACAACATGTCTACAATAGTCAGTCCCAGGCAGTCCCAGTACCTTGGACTCAGAGAGCTTGCGTTGTTTTTCACTCTCCAGTTGCTGGAACATGGCTTCCCCCTCTTTGGTCGTCTCAATGGTCCAATTCAGAGCCAGCATGCTCTTCAATGTCTCCTTCACTGGCCAGCGGTAGGTCTCTCTCTCCTACACATTCAACACATAGTGAGCATTCACTGGCCAGCGGTAGGTCTCTCTCTCCTACACATTCAACACATAATGAGCATTCACTGGCCAGCGGTAGGTCTCTCTCTCTCTCTCCTACACACTCAACACATAATGAGCACTGGCCAGCGGTAGGTCTCTCTCTCCTACACATTCAACACATAATGAGCACCTTCACTGGCCAGCGGTAGGTCTCTCTCTCCTACACATTCAACACATAATGAGCATTCACTGGCCAGCGGTAGGTCTCTCTCTCTCTCTCCTACACACTCAACACATAATGAGCACTGGCCAGCGGTAGGTCTCTCTCTCTCCTACACACTCAACACATAATGAGCACTGGCCAGCGGTAGGTCTCTCTCTCCTACACATTCAACACATAATGAGCACCTTCACTGGCCAGCGGTAGGTCTCTCTCTCCTACACATTCAACACATAATGAGCATTCACTGGCCAGCGGTAGGTCTCTCTCTCCTACACACTCAACACATAATGAGCATTCACTGGCCAGCGGTAGGTCTCTCTCTCTCCTACACATTCAACACATAATGAGCATTCACTGGCCAGCGGTAGGTCTCTCTCTCTCCTACACATTCAACACATAATGAGCATTCACTGGCCAGCGGTAGGTCTCTCTCTCCTACACATTCAACACATAATGAGCATTCACTGGCCAGCGGTAGGTCTCTCTCTCTCCTACACACTCAACACATAATGAGCATTCACTGGCCAGCGGTAGGTCTCTCTCTCCTACACACTCAACACATAATGAGCACTGGCCAGCGGTAAGTCTCTCTCTCCTACACATTCAACACATAATGAGCACCTTCACTGGCCAGCGGTAGGTCTCTCTCTCCTACACATTCCACACAATGAGGATTCACTGGCCAGCGGTATGTCTCTCTCTCTCCTACACATTCAACACATAATGAGCATTCACTGGCCAGCGGTAGGTCTCTCTCTCCTACACACTCAACACATAATGAGCATTCACTGGCCAGCGGTAGGTCTCTCTCTCTCCTACACATTCAACACATAATGAGCATTCACTGGCCAGCGGTAGGTCTCTCTCTCTCCTACACATTCAACACATAATGAGCATTCACTGGCCAGCGGTAGGTCTCTCTCTCCTACACACTCAACACATAATGAGCATTCACTGGCCAGCGGTAGGTCTCTCTCTCCTACACACTCAACACATCATGAGCATTCACTGGCCAGCGGTAGGTCTCTCTCTCTCCTACACATTCAACACATAATGAGCATTCACTGGCCAGCGGTAGGTCTCTCTCTCTCCTACACATTCAACACATCATGAGCATTCACTGACCAGCGGTAGGTCTCTCTCTCTCCTACACACTCAACACATAATGAGCATTCACTGGCCAGCGGTCGGTCTCTCTCTCTCCTACACACTCAACACTTCATGAGCATTCACTGGCCAGCGGTAAGTCTCTCTCTCCTACACATTCAACACATAATGAGCATTCACTGGCCAGCGGTAGGTCTCTCTCTCCTACACATTCAACACATAATGAGCATTCACTGGCCAGCGGTAAGTCTCTCTCTCCTACACATTCAACACATAATGAGCATTCACTGGCCAGCGGTAAGTCTCTCTCTCCTACACATTCAACACATAATGAGCATTCACTGGCCAGCGGTAAGTCTCTCTCTCCTACACATTCAACACATCATGAGCATTCACTGGCCAGCGGTAGGTCTCTCTCTCTCCTAAACACTCAACACATCATGAGCATTCACTGGCCAGCGGTAGGTCTCTCTCTCTCCTACACATTCAACACATAATGAGCATTCACTGGCCAGCGGTAAGTCTCTCTCTCCTACACATTCAACACATCATGAGCATTCACTGGCCAGCGGTAGGTCTCTCTCTCTCCTAAACACTCAACACATCATGAGCATTCACTGGCCAGCGGTAGGTCTCTCTCTCTCCTACACATTCAACACATCATGAGCATTCACTGGCCAGCGGTAGGTCTCTCTCTCCTACACATTCAACACATAATGAGCATTCACTGGCCAGCGGTAGGTCTCTCTCTCCTACACATTCAACACATAATGAGCATTCACTGGCCAGCGGTAGGTCTCTCTCTCTCCTACAAATTCAACACATAATGAGCATTCGCCAGCTGTTCCCATACCTTTCAGCTCCTCCTAGACTTTAAAGATAGATTTGGTGTCTCGCCGGGAGTCCGGGGACCCAAACGAATTAATCACTTATGCCCTATTTAAAAAATAGTGAAAATAGCAGATCTACAAGCTCACACCTGTCACGGTGCAACACGTTTTGAGCTTATCTAATATTTTCTCTATTTCTTCATTTATAATCTTTTGGTATACTTTTACATCAAATGTAAAAGTATACACGCACGCACGCAAGTATACACGCACGCACGCACGCACGCACGCACGCACGCACGCGCGCGCACACACACACACACACACACACACACACACACACACACACACACACACACACACACACACACACACACACACACACACACACATTGCCACACATTTACACAGTGAAATACATGGGCAAGCAAATATCACAATCTTTATAATAATAAAAAAATGTAACCCTTATGTTCTCCTCATTATCTCTGAGGTCAGGTTTTCAATGATAAGTGGTCTCATAACAGGTGTTCAATGATAAGTGGTCTCATAACAGTGGTCTCATAACAGTGGTCTCATAACAGTGGTCTCATAACAGTGGTCTCATAACAGTGGTCTCATAACAGCGGTTCTATTTTCTTCATTAGTTTGGTGTCTCACCATGGGAACACCCCCCCGCGTGACCTCATCAGAAGCTCAAATCCCATTGGCTGTCTTTAAGCACATGAACCCTAGCGTCCCATCCCTGGGGGAGAACAATGCCTTGTGAGCTTGTAGATCGTCTACTTTTGCCGAACTTATTTAGTATAGAAGGAAAAGGGGACATGAGGGCCTAGAACAAACCCACAGGGGGCGCTCCAGTCAACAGTATTCACCATATTCCTGGCCCTCTCTATGGAGGCTGCCATTTTCTTTTACAGAGGGCGCTAGAGAGTTTTTCTCTGTGTGCTGCTTCAAAAACATCTTTTCACTTCCTCCCAAGTCTAAGAACAAGAGATCCCAAGTAAGGAAGTGACAGGGAATTGTCTGTTGCCAGATACTGCCAAAGAAACAAGCGGCCAGGTCTATGAATAATAAGCCCAATAGAATTAACTAGGTTCAGTTTTACTACTTTACATTTACATTTGAAAATAGCAGATCAGCAATCTCACTATGTGTCACATTGCGACACATTGTGAGTAGCCTATTTAAAAAATATTCAAATTATTTGAATATTTTTGAAACATTTTAACAACACAAATCTGTGTGGAGGACTGGAGGTCCCTGGCACCACATATTTTCAGATGGGAGTCTGCGACTGTGGACAAATATGTTAATCTGGGGTCCTTGATATGAAAAGATTTGGGAACCACTGCTTTAAAAAATATTAGAAAGTAAGTCCAGTAAACAACTACACAAATTGCTTATTATAAGCAGACGTGGCAACACCGGTTCATTCAGAGCCCAGAGCGCCTCTACTGACACTTTAATGCAAGGACACAGGAAACCAAATGATGTTTTTATTTTCTTTCAGGATATGAACAGGAAGCCGGGGGCGGGGCCAGGAATATGGTGAATACATACAGTATAGAGTTTAAAATGATGTGAGTAAAGGCCAATATATTGGCCTGAATATGCACCATAACTCATACATTTATTTACCTCTCCTCAGATCTTGCAGGACTGTGCTTACAAACACACACACACACACACACACACACACACACACACACACACAGTCAATGTCAGCCACAAAAGTCAGTGGCTGCATGAGCTCTGGAGAAACTACAAGCTCACAAAGTTGTGGTTTCAATTTCAGCTCATTCAAGCATTCTTTCCCGGTAAAAAGAATGCCTTTGAGGGTGTGTGTGTGTGTGTGTGTGTGTGTGTGTGTGTGTGTGTGTGTGTGTGTGTGTGTGTGTGTGTGTGTGTGTGTGTGTGTGTGTGTGTGAGAGATGAGCACAGTTGCACAGTGCATCCCACATCCCACCCGCAATTTCTTTTTCTTTTTAAATCGTTTAGCTGTCACGGCAGCTCTGGAAACGGAGGATAAACTCCTGGTGTGAACCTGTCCTTGGTAACAAGCATACCTGGATGTGGCCCGTGGTTTCTCAGTGCAGGCTCTTCTTAGGAATAAAGTTCCTGCTTATGGAAAGAGCCGCAAGGGATAGTTGTCTTTTGAAGCGAGCCTTTCTGGCAATACAGGAGTCAGTATATTCCTATAGTGAGACACAAAACGAATGCTAAGAAAGAACTTTGGGTTACTAGTGTAACCTTGGTTCTCTGAGCAGCATGATTGAGTGTCTCACCACCAGACCACCCAGCTTCTTGCTGGGGGAAGCGAGAAGAAGAGGTACGCTTGTTTTGAATGAGTTATGGTGCGTAGTCAGGTCGATGCGTTGGCAGGAGGGTTCAGTCCCTGCACCAGTGCATGCTTCATTAAAGCACATTTAGAACGGGTACACATTATTGTGTATCATTATTTTATGCTTTAACTATTGAAAAATAGCAGATATACAAGCTCGCAGCGCGGCACTCATCTGCTATTTTTGAAAGATTTTGAAAATTATAATTTTGACCTGATTCTATGAGTGTCTTTTGAATCCTTCTAAGGTTTTTGGAAAAACCCTATGTTTCTATGTCAGCAATCTGGCTAGCTATCGTCAAAGGAAAGGTCCTTTTCACATAACTGGAGCTCAGTTAGTCTGTTCTTGAGAGACTACTATGTCAGTGGTTCTCAAACTTTTTCATGTGAAGGACCCTCAAAATGATATGTATTTGGCCACGGACCCCCATCTCAAAATATTTAGTTCCAGGGACCCCCCCCCAGAAGCAAAATTTGAGTTACAAACGTTTGCTTTAAAAATACATATATTCAAAGATTTGCACACATTTTCACGACTTTTTCAAAAATAGCAGATCTACAAGCTCGCAGCGTGGCATATCTGCTATTTTTCAATAGTTAAAGCATTCAATACTTCTAGGCCTAAATGGGTTAAAGCCAGCCACTTGAAGCTGGCGTAATGGGATTTTGGGCTTCGGATTAGGCCACGCAAGGGGGTGTTCCCATAGTGGGACACTTATGCTACTCAGAGAACCAAGGTTATGCTACCAACTCAAAGTTCTCTATTGTACCTTCTCGTTCAGGTCCTTGTAGGGCTTCAGCAGTGGATGCGTTCTGGCCTGCTCGTCCACACTGTCTCCCAGGTTCCAACCCGCTGCTACCTGCATCAGGAATAACCACAGCTCGTGTAAATTCACGGAATCCTAGGTATTAGTGCGCATACTGTATAGATAGAGTGTGAGCACAGATATGCTCACACTCTATCCATTGACTAGCATCGCAAGCAAACAAAGCACTGCAAACGTATACGTATACGACAGAAACAAACAAAAAGTTACTATGAAAACATTACAATTGATTCCCTGACTGGATAGCGATGATTGTCATATAGTCGGGGCCTTAGGGAGATAAAATGGAATGTTTTGTTCCATAGCCCAAGGAATGTTTTTTTGTGCAAAACAAATGCTTGCAATGGATTCAGAATCATGACAAACCCCTAGTTAGACCCTAGTTAGACCCTAGTTAGACCCTAGTTAGACCCTAGTTAGTCACATGCTACTTAAAGCAGATTGTTTTCCCTCCTGTAGTACAGTGTATATAAAGTCGATGGGAGCCCAACTTGATTTGGCCGCTGTGGCGACCCTGAAGGTCGCCGACTCGGGCGCCCTAGCTAAATCATTAGAGCATGCCCTGGGCTACATCTGTGCAAAATCTGGCGCTTTTAGACTGATTAGCACGACAAAACCCCAAGGCTAATACTGAATATCAGGAAGGAATCCACAAGAACAGAGACTAACCTTTTCCGAGGACCACTTGTCATGGGAATGCTCTGCAAATGTGTTCGCAATGTACTCAAGTTTTTCAGGTAGAGAGATACTGGGAAGAGGGGGAAAATAAGACACAAGATTCAGTCAGATTATTACATGGCTTGGTTGAATGTTTGATTCTGATTGGTCAATAGAAAATATATTCAAAGTGTACCCTTTTCAATCACAGGCTGTCATAGTGAATAGGTCTGCTCTAACCACTCACTTGGCAGTGTTGATGGGCTTGGGGTCAAAGTTGCCTTGTGCGTCCACTGACACCTGCGCCTCCATGGTGGCACTGGTGTCCACAAAGTCAGGTGGCACGGCCCCGGCGATGGCACACAGGCACAACATGGCCATCCTAAAAAGTTCAGGATCGTATTTCTACAGAAGACAGGAGGAGTCACAAATGAAGAGATCGGTTACAACTGGCAGCACACTTGTTCACTCTCACTATTTGCTCTGCAGAAGAGTTTTTGCTTTGTTTTCATGGTCAAAAGAGGACACGTGTGATTGAGCATGAGATGGGACAGGCCAGACAGGGAGCACGAGCAAGAGAGAGACAGAGTTAGAGAAGGGGCGATAATGTGCAGCCTGAGAGTCAGAAGACGTTGCAGCGCGAGAAGCGACCTGTCATCCGCTGATAAATGACTCATCTTCTTTTGGGCCTCGCTCCAGCGGCAACATTCATAATGCTTTCGCCGCGCTCTCACTTCAGCATGCTCAGACTACCGAGAGGACGGCCGCTCCCGTGAGGGAGGCGGCCGCTCCCGTGAGGGAGGCGCTCGAGCGGTGAGACTCATGGGGCCTCAGACAAAACAAATAGACAGAGACACAGCACTGAACCTTGAAACAAAGACACTGGGAGAGAGCAAGAGAGACCACTGGCCGTCTGAATGAATTTGATTTATCATGGGAGATAGATTTGTGAGACCCAACCGTTGCATTGCCAGAGAAAGAGTGAGATGAGACAGAGAGAGAGAGTTGTGTGAGAGAGAGAGAGAGAGAGAGAGAGAGAGAGAGAGAGAGAGAGAGAGAGAGAGAGAGAGAGAGAGAGAGAGAGAGTATTGCAGACCCTAGATTTTAAGGCTGATGCTTCAGCGCAGTATGCCTTATCAATGGCAATACTGTACATTTATTTTTATTTTCGAATTACATTTTGGCAAGTCCACCGATTGCGATTACACAACCACACAAGCGGTTCTTCAAAATCAAATCAATAATTCTTGGCTTATGGTTACCTTCGTGGAGAGGGAGTCGAAGATTCCCCAGAAGAGCTTCTTGGTCAGGAGCAGCTCCTCCTCGGAGGCGATGCCGTCGCTCCCCTGGCCGTTGGGCAGGCAGTAGTACTTCCAGCTCTTCTCGTAGTGGTTGGTCAGCAGCTACGATGAGACAGACACATCCACACCAGGACTCAGACTCAAGGCCGTTCATGTACTGTAGCATTTATACAGAAGCACAGATTAACTAAAGGTACTAGCGACTATAATTTTGCCGCGCCATCTAGGGCTGGGCAATACTATGTCGATATTGTGTCTTGACCACTTAAGCCCTATTTCATTCTTCTTGTATGACATTGCCAATCAAAAAGCTCACAACTCACCTTTTCATTTTTTACTGCTTTTGAAAAATTGTTCACTTATAACACTTATGTTGCTATGATTTTTTCTCTTCAATGTCCCTCGTTGCCATGGTTACCATAGACTTCCATGTAATTGTGCAATTGTGTAAAAAGTGCACGCCCATGCCTAGATGATGCACCACGTGTGTGCACACTGTTCACAGCTTTCAAACAAAAAAATCCGCTTGGAAATCCGTTCAGGCATTCATGATTTATCAGCCATTATGTTTTATTCAGATGTAAACAAACATGGCTGCCATGTTTGAAAGAATGGGTTGGTATGGGGGTTAAACATGCAATTTCGCGATCGCGATCATGCCTAATACATTTCTGGAGGTCCAATTTTTTTTTTTTTTTTTTTCAAAAACGGCCCAAACTCGGGAAACTCTGTGTTGGCACAGCGGTAGTACCTTTTCAAACTCGGGAAACTCTGGGTTGGCACAGCGGTAGTACCTTTTCAAACTCGGGAAACTCGGGGTTGGCACCAGATGTGCTAACATGCCAAAATAGGGACACCAGGTTGAAAGTGGTTTAAATGGTGTGTGTGTGTGTGTGTGTGTGTGTGTGTGTGTGTGTGTGTGTGTGTGTGTGTGTGTGTGTGTGTGTGCGTGCGTGCGTGCGTGTGTGTGTGTGTGTGTGTGTGTGTGTGTGTGTGTGTGTGTGTGTGTGTGTGTGTGTACTGTAGGTGGTGGGTGCTTGGGTGGGGGACAGGTTGCTCATGACATTTACTTCCAAAGTGCACCAGGGAGGAGATGGGCTACATCAGTATTTTGGGTTGTGTGTGCAAACTGCAAAGTGCTCTGGGAGGAGAAGGGATATATCAGTATTTCAAGGGCGTGTGTGCACCTGTCAGACATGCAGGCCAGATTGGTAGATGAGTGGGATGTGAAATAGAAATTGCCACTTAAATAAAGCAGCCAGTGTAGCACACTGTTCTGATTGCTTGTTCCAATTATAGTCTCAACTCTGTCTCATGAATCAGTTCACTGGACACGAGGAGCACACCTGAGCGGAGGTTCCATGATTTGGGCCTGTGGATTTGAAGACTTTTAGACTTTTAGGCACTATTAGTGGATGTTCTATTGAAAATTCATGAATCACACACGCACATATCCAGGCAAGAAACAAGTATAACATCGGTTCCTGACTGCCAGCAGCAAGCCAGCAAACCCGGCCATGCAATTGTGCATGAAACTGTCCTGAAACGATGTAGCATCTACTGTCATAATGAGACTATCCTGAACCAATCAAAATCAAATGGTGGCATTAACTACTCCTCTGGCAAGGAAGTGTGGCTCAAGGCCACCTGAGACGGCACGCCTCCGTCATGGTCAATGGAAACAAGCGCTCCCGCCCAGAACTCATGTACGATTCCAAATCAAGCATCTCGGCTACATCAACCTATAGCACAGGAGTCTTAAACGTTTTCAGGCCAAGGACCCCTTAGTTGAGAGAGAGATGAAGCAGGGACACCCACAACATGTTCATAGATTCTATATTATTTGACAGCACAATCATCATATCAATCATATTTAACCACTTGAACTGTCAATACTTAATAGACCTGACCTTTCACTCAGTACTTAGTCTGCACCAAACCACTTTGCCAAAAATAGACAATCTACAAGCTGTGTGTTGCAATTATCAGACAGAGGTACTCACTTTGAGGGGCACCACGCAGTACTCAGTCAGCATGGGGACATCAAACACCAGGCGCCTCACAAGCTGCTGCATCATGGAGGGACGCATGTGCCTGCAGAGCACAAGTACATCATTCTAAAATCGCTTTACAGTTACAGACCTGTAAGGGTCCCTTTGGAACCCCCTCAAGAAACCCAGGGGGTCCCTGGACCCCATTCGGAGTGATATAATATTACGTTGTGAATCTTTGGTGTGGACTTGTGAACCAAGACAACACCAGTAAAGGTGGTTGCACTGCTGCGTTTTTCGGGCCGAATATCGGGGTGAACTTCGGAGTGCGTGAATAAAAAAATCAACTTCACGTTATGTCAGTCACGTTTGCACACTGACGCCCGTTTCGCGCACCACTCTGTCCCTTGCTCTCTCTATCTCTCTCTCTCTCCTTGCCCTTAAAAACGCATTTCGCAACGAAAAACGCAGCAGTGTGCAACCAGCTTTAGGCTCCCTAATCGGGAGATAAGCGACCGTCAGGTCGCATACACAAACTTTAGAAGGCTATGGTAGCCAATCAGGAGGGAATATGGGGAATGGGACAGATCCATGTTGATGACATGACTTTAGAGATACTGTGTACCGCTTTGCGTGATTTTAGGGCAAAATCTGTAGCAGCAGTGTCCAAAAACTTGTTTTGCAAGAATCGGCCTCATGGTGGCGCTAGAAGAAGGCCATGTGAAAAATGAAGGGTGGAGGTTATCAAGACAACATAATACATATTATGACACAAGATTGGGCAGAAACCTTTTTTTTTTTCTTTTTTTTTCAAATGAATGGCCTACTTCTTCTTACAAGATCAATCAAAAGTAGTGAAAATAGCCAAACTATAACTGTGAGAGAGAGCTCCATTCTCATTCAGTCAACTCTGAGAGCTTAGTAGTCGTCCTTACATGCAGATGGCCAGCAGGCATTCTTCTATGGAGTCCCTTTGCGCCTTGGTGAGCGAGCGGCCTTTGGACAGCCGGTAGATGGTCTGCATGGTGTTGTCGACCAGCGCAGCGTAGTGCTCCGTCCCGGCGAAGAGGTGGGCACAGCGGGTCAGCAGAGGCAACAACGCAGAGCCGATGTACCTGTTCATGGCCAGGGCCGTCTCTGTGGTGCTCAACAACTCCTGTGGAAGGGAGAAGCAAACAGATTTGAGCGTTAATTCAACTCGGAGTATAACAACGGTCTGTGAAGACATCTTAACTCATTTCCTGCGATCCCCGTCGAAACCGGAGATTTCCCGCTGTACCACTCTGCGATGCCCGAGGAGCCCGAAGATTTAATTAGCTTTAATCATTATGAAACGATTAAGAGTATGGTCGCTGATTATAGCCGATTCTGGCTCTTTAGGCCCGCCTCCTAACTGTATCCGGTCGTATTTCCCGTTTGGACCGGATCTAGGTTTCCATATCCGGTCTGAGGTTCAATCGCAGCTCCGTTCGCATACCTTTTCATTGTTAACAAGTGAGCTGACTGCATGGCCAATGGCCATATAATGGTATTTTTTCACGCAGGTTTTTTTTATTTTGTAGCTGTTTGATTCTTTTATCCTCCTGGCATATGATCTGCGCACATATCGTCTGCTATGTGCACAAACGTGTCCACGTGTTACCATAGCGCACAGCTGGCTGTTTCCAATGTTTTTTCATGTAAACACTGGCGGATACAGCAGGGATACAGCGTGGCAACGGATATGTCTATTTCAATGGGGTTTTTTTTATTCGAAAGTTGTCACCGAGTCTACACGTCTACTAGATGAGTCGTGCACAGATCGTGCACGATGCGTGAGCGTGCCCACGTTAAAGGGTAAGGACAATTTGGCAGGAAAACAGTTCAGCCTATGTTTAAAATAGCAGCAAATTAGTTAATGGCCCGGTGTCCACAATGCAATGTCATGCACATTTTCTTTTAGCTAATTCAACTTTTGACAGACTGAAGTGCAACATCATCTGGGATTTGTATTTCAACAGACAATCTACACAGACTGTTGTGTAGCACACACTACATATAGTCAGGGATCCACATGCCCAAAAGCTCAAGGAATAGGGTTGAACCTGTGATGTTCTGCCGCACTTTTTATTTCTGTTTTATCTATTAGTTTGGTCATTAAGGTCCACAGAATGAGAGGCCTGCTCTGCCGGAAACATCGCAAAAAAAAGTTATGGCCCTTTGTATATTCACTGTCCCACTGACTCCACTAGAAATATTTAAAAAAGAAAATAAATCTGCTTTAAGTAGCATGTGAGGGGTCACACTAGGGGTTCTTCATCATTCTGGATCCATTGCAAGCATTTGTTTTGCATGAAAAACATTCCTTGGGCAAAATATTGGCCCCTAAAAACTGTGAAAGTGATGAGTCATCACTTTTTTTTCCACTTTTCACAGTTCTGGGTGGCCAACATTTAGCATCCAGAGAACTCTTGGAGTTTAAGTCATTACCAGTAAGACTCCCTAATCGGGAGATAAGCGACCGTTGGTCGCTTATCTCCACAAATAGGCCAAAAGTTTGTTTTACCAATTATTACACTCTATGTGAACATTTACATCAACAAATCCCAAGTACTATGCAGAACGACCCATTTCAAGTTTTTAATGTAAAACAATATTTAGAAAATAGGTCTACAAGCTGACAGTCCTCGTCCCTTATATTCCCATAGGTTATATGGAGATCTCAGTGTTTGTCAGTCCTTGTTCATTTATGCCCATATATGGACATCTCTATATCTACTGTAACAGTCCTTGTCCCTTTATGCCCATATATGGAGATCTCTTAACTGTAAGTCCTTGTCCCTTTTATGCCCATATATGGATATTCCTGATGTCATCAGTATATGAACATATATGGGCTTTCTGATATGCCCATATATGGAGATCTCTTAACTGTAAGCCCTTGTCCCTTTTATGCCCATATATGGATATCCCTGATGTCATCCGTATATGCCCATATATGGGCTTTCTAATATGCCCATATATGGAGATCTCTGTATCTCCATATATGGGTATAAAAGGATACTTCAGGTCTGACATCAGGTTTGTTTATATTGGGTTGCTAGGTTTGACATCACAAACTCTATGGGCCATCTGACCTAGAAATCTATATTTGGGCATAGATGACTCATCGTGACCTCATCACACGTCGACCGCACGTGTGACGTGCGGTCGACCGCACGTGTGACCGACGGACGGCCGGTGGAGGTTTTCATACTAAACTGCGACCTTACGGTCGCAATAATTCATTATAACTGACATTATAATGTTTTATGATAGTGTGCATCAGGAAGCATAATGTGTGTTTATGAGTGTAGTTAAGAAGCATTATGAATGCATTATAATGCATTATGAATGCCCTCATGATGCATTATAAGTGTGGGCTTCATAAAGTGTTACCGGAATTATTAACTGGTCCTTACAAAATGATTTTTTTTTCACTTCTGTCTTTTCACCAAAGACATAAATATACATGTTGTTGTTGATTATTAACTCATTTAGTGCTAAAACTGAATAATTTCGGTTCTAAAAAACGTGTGCCATGTGCGAAAACCGAATTTATTCGGTTCCTTTTTTTTTTTTTTTTTTTTTTTTTTTTTTGAAAAATCACATTTTGATCTTTAATCTGACAAAGATCTTTTGTTTTGCGATGTTGTCCATGTGCCTAGGACATCCAGTGAGCAAGTGATCACTTAGAATCCTCTATAAAACAATAGACTGCCCATTTCTCTGCCTTTTATTGTATATTATACAAATGTATGGTTGATTTCTGTGGTGCACGCAGCACAGTACGGCTTTCGGCTCTGACAGCCAGAGGTGTCAATTGGGTATGGCAAGTTATGGCAGCTGCCATCCCTTGGCTACAGGGGAAATAATAAAATGTATGTATACCTTAGCAACAATGTCTGTTGCTAAGGTATGGCAACATGACTGTTGCCATACCTTAGCCATACAGTCATGTTGCCATACCTTAGCCATACAGTCATGTTGCCATACCTTAGCTTTTGCTGAACTGACGCCACTGCTGGCAGCAGCCCCTGGGCACTGCGTGTGAACAGATTGCTTGTTGAAGAACCAAAGTCGTGGTCGCGTTCGCCGGTCACTGAGGTTAGGGTTGGGCCAACTTGGGGGTTAGGGTTAGTTTTATGTGTCGGAATACCTGCCCGTAGTTGGCTGCGGACCCCCGGAATTTTGCTCGTCTGTGGATTTCACGATCAGCTCGGATATCATCTACGCTACGGCCGTTGAAGCTGGTTCCTCACGCATGCATATGGATACAGTCAGGTACACTACTAAACACAAGTGGGTTTCTAACTGACTGAATGTAGAAGGAGGATGGATCGCACAGTGGCAAGAGTTGATGTTTTCTTTATTCTTGCATTTGCATGGATGAGAAACAAACGTTTCGACTGTAAGCCTTCTTCAGTGTGTGCTTCTTCACTGTGTGCGATCCATTCTCCTCCTACATGTTGATCTAAAGGGAGCGCGGTGGTAACCAAAACGTTTACTAACTGACTGAATAGCATAATAATCATTGTAGCACAGCACTGCACGCTGTTATCGCTAACGCTATGGACCAGAGCTATTGAGACTATTGATCCTGTTGAATTCAATCGCACGTTTTTTTTATACAAACTTGTATAAAAACCGCATGGTTGACGAGGGTCAAGTATCGCGTCAACCTAGCTATTCTTTTTATTCTAACTGTATTAGACAATGACTATAGACTATGAATGTGATGACATTCATTCAAAGACAAAATAGATTGTTTGTCATGACTATGTCCTGAGACGTAATATGTTCATCTGACTGCTAGGTGGCAGCATCGTTGTTTTTTTGCTTTTGTTGTTTTTACACTTCTCAAGGCAATGAAGGCATGAACATGCAGGCTGTATATGCCGATCATTATATATATTTTTTTGAATAGGGGGCAGGTATTTATAAGAATTTATTCTTCTGCTTGCTCCTTTTCGTTCATGTGTGTGTACTGTAAAATATTGAAATTCTGAGTATAAATATAATATAACTGTAATGTACACTACATGTGCGAAACAAAAATAAATGAAATGAAATGAAATGTTCAAACCCCTAGCCTACGTGGTTCACCCGTCCCCTCCCGCCCCTCCCCCCCTGGCTGGCAGGGGGGTTTGATTGATTGATTGATTGAAGACTTTATTAGAAGTTTGCATAGGAAAAGGTACAGTTTCATGACGGTACAGTTCACTGGTGATCCATGAAAAGCCTAAGCTTATTTCCACTGGAAACCATTGAAGTATCTCATATAACATTGAATGACAGACAAATAGAACACAGGGGAACGTGAAATGATCCGTTCACTGAAATGAACGAGATTGCCTATCACTAACACAACGTGAGCTTGTAGATCTGCTATTTTGGCTTTGTCAGAACTAAGTAGCAGGGGCTGCATAGCTCAGGGGTGGAGAAACCGTTATTAGAACACGAAGGGTTCCCGAAGGGTTCCCAGTTCGAATCCGGGTTCCCCCTGAGTTAATGTCGAAGAGTCCTTGGGCAAGACTCTGAACC
The DNA here is from genome assembly GCF_963921795.1 of Nannobrachium achirus. NCBI lineage: Eukaryota > Metazoa > Chordata > Actinopteri > Myctophiformes > Myctophidae > Nannobrachium > Nannobrachium achirus. Next base: position 61,964,357 of record NC_137823.1, read on the forward strand.
CCTAGTTGCTCCTGGTTTTGATTGATTGATTGAAGACTTTATTTGAAGTTTGCCTTGAGTAGGTTGGGCCTTCACTGCCTTGCATGGTTTCCTCTGCCACCGGTGTATGAATGTGTGCGTGAATGGGTGAATGTAATGCACAATCTATATAAAAGCGCTTTGGATAAAATCGCTATATAAATGCACCATTTACCATTTAGTAGCCTCGCGCAACGCGTTGTGAGCTTGTAGAAAATATCATTGATCAATCTTGTAAAATAGCCGATCTACAAGCTCGC